>NC_059502.1:8484848-8787878 GCF_914767665.1 Harmonia axyridis
ATCATTACGAAAAATACAAAGCCTTTCCCTACTTACCTTATATGTATATAATTATTATAAATGTACAAAACATAAATGGACATGGCCCGAAAGAAGAAGAGTAACCAATCGGAAACGTCAATCTGGCAACGCCGACCTCAAATCGTTTTTTTCCATAACAACGCTTCTCTGGAACCTTTCGAATTCGGAATCGCATCAGTATGCAGTTGGCGTTGCATCGGAAAAAAGCGAAGCTAATTTCGATCGGTCGTGATTTTCCCGATGATGCCAAACAGGACGGGCCAAGGCGGCAGCGTGAAAGATGGCTTTTTGCGCCCGCGCGGCCATCTTTGAAGGTGGAAGAGCAGCTACCAACAAATGATAATGGGCGGTTTGGAATTTTTTCGCAAATCGGTCAGCTCGGGCGAGCTCGACGGGCCGTATTCGACAATTTTGGATGAGATCGAGATGATCGGAGAATAAGAATGAAGAAAATTTAAATTAGGAACTGATGGAATTGCTGTAGCATCACCAGCAAGAAGAAATAAATCGAAATCAATTTTTTTTGTGATATTTTTCATATAAAGAATAAAAAGTACTGGTCCTGAAATAGAACCTTGGGACACCTCTTTTTCAGCTTTGAAGGAATTCGAGTTTATAGATAACTCTCAATCCAGTTGAGAGCTTTTCCGCATATACCAGATATGAATTTGAAATATTCATGGAAATTCAAAAAAAAAATCGAACGGAAGAATCATTCTTCATCATGACAAAGAGAGCTCTCAAATATTAGCTCAAAGAAGTAGAATTCTGAGTGGACAAAACTTCGAATTGATGGTTAATCCGCCGTATACTCAGTCCTGACTTAACACCCAATGACTTCTTGTTCATTCACTCAAAGAAAAAATTGAGTGGCGAGCATTTTTCAACACCAGAAGAAGCAGATGCCTTCAAAATGCATGTGTTGGAGCTACTTGATTCGGGGTGAACAAATTGTTTTAAACGTTGAAAAAGTGTATTAATCTTCAATTCAAATGGTTTCTATAGTTAATCAATCCTGAAATATGATAGGAAACCATTGTATTGATGACAAGCATCATATTGTACCAGCAGTATCTCATATTCAGAAAAGCTGTCTTCAGTTTGACGCATCACTTGCAACTTCCACGCACAACACACAAAAAACAAACACGAAAACCACTGAAATTGAACTCCAAAGACTGGGATTCTTCCAACGCCATTTACGGGTCTAATTTACACATATGGGCGTTCATTATAAAGGTACGACCACACTTGTCGGCATTGTCCTCGGCCTGGCCGCCTCTCCTCTCTCGACCACCTCAAAAGTCACGCTTCGTCCCTGCACAAACGGCAGTGTCCACTTCTCGGAGAACTCCCATTATCACCACATCGAGTTTATTGTTATTAATAGTGGCGACCTTATTGGGACCTACTCGACGACCGCTGCAGACGTTTTAGTCACCTGATTAGTGCCTTCGGTACCCTACGCGCAGCTTCTTTTTCCCTGAATGATAAACCAGAGCCAGTTTCGTTTTACGGCAGGTCATTTCTGACGTTTAATGCCGATTCCTCTATGTTTAATGCGAATACTCTATGTTCGGTACTTTTACACTTGTACGTCTTGTTTCTATGGCGACGCTTTGATGTCGTCGGATATCGATTCCGAATACTTCGGAACCGCTCGTTTTTTGTCGCCGTTTTATTTTCTATGGCCGCGTCGCTTTGTTGTCGGGGCTGCGTTCCGCAAAAGGGACGTTTCTTTGCGGTTGGTCTGTTATGGTAGAAACGCGATTTCCGACATTGGTTACTGGTCGTTGTTGTCTATGTGCGAATGGGGCGATTTATAAGCGAGACGTCGAGTCGAATCTTGGAAATTTGGTCTTTCCGAGAAACTGTACGCGGCCATATTCGGTAGGTTTTCGCTGAATCACGACCATAGGCGTGAGGAAACTGCGGTTGTCACTTTGGAGGCTGAAAAAACGAATGGTACTCACTTTATTGGCTATTCTTGGAATGGAACGTGTTTTTCTGCTGTGATTCCCGACGAAAATGGAGGTTAAATTCAGTACGACACGTAGGTCTTGGTATGGAGATGTCGAGTAGGTATTGGCGTGCAAATTTCCAAAAGTGGTTGAGATGAGATTTTGACCATCTTCTTCCACAAAAATCATGTTAGCCTAGTATATTGCTGGTATATTTCAAGAGGTGGAGAAAGCATTAGAGAAATTAGAGAGTGTAACCTGACAATTGACCTCTCCTTATAAGTAACAATTGTCTTGCAGAGATTGTACTTCTAATCTTCTCAAGGATGGTTTTAATACCTTGGCAATAAAAATCCTTCTCAAGGTTTTAGAATGTGTTGACTGATGTTGCAAAAAGCCGACTCTTATAAAAAATATATGTTGGGAGAAAATCCAATGAGTTTGTATCTATGTGAATTGCCTAGATACCTATCAAGTTACTGATTAATGTTTTCTGGATAGGTCTTTATTAAATAAATATTTCAACAGTGCAATCCAAATACTGTTGAGAAACATTAATTTTTGAAGATTAACGATCAAAAAAATGTATGTATCAATTTTCATTAATTGAATTATTTGCAATAGTTTTCCTCCTAAAACCGTTATAAGTATCTCCTGAATTTTCCGTGTCATACCCCTCACATATAATCGTTTTTCGAACATCAAGTTCTGATCTGAAACATAGTGAGGTTTCAGATGCGTAGCTTACGTCCAGGAGAAGTTGCAGTATCGGGAATATTATCAAGTTTTTTTCGAAAATTTCAGATTTTTTCTTATAATTTCTGAAATAATGTACTTATCGTCCAACTGCAAGCATTTCCGTGTTCTACATAGTCGGATCAATCAATAAAAAGATACAATGCTCCCATGAAGGAACTTTTATTTTTTTTCAATTTTCTAAGGGTTACGTATGGAAAATTTTACAGAAATTTTTCAGGTGAGATCGAAATTCGGCTAATCAGAGATCGTCAATTCTGGCATCGCTTATCAATTCTTCGTAGAGCTCACGGTTTTGAGGAAATTTGAACATTTGGGAAAAAATTGAATTTCCCTCCAAAAATCATTATATCTTCTAAATTATTCGTCACAGACCCCTCAAATACGAACGTTTTTCAAACATTTAGTTCAGATCTGAAACATAGTGAGGTTTCAAAGGCGTGACTAACGTCCAGGAGAAAGAAGTTGCAGTTTCGGGAATATAATCAAGTTTGTTTTCGAAATTTCAGATTTTAACCCATAATTTTTGAAATAATGTACTAATCGCCCAACTGCAAGTATTTTCGTGATCTTAATAGTCGAATCAATCAATTAAATGCTACAATATTCCCATGAAGGAACTTTCATTTCTTTTCAATTTTCTAAAGGTTAGGTATGGAAATTTTTCCGAAAAATATTCGACAATAATTATTTGATATAATTGGTGTTGAAGTGAATAGCTAATTATTTAACAACTACTTCATTTTCGATATCTGTAGTTGATAAAGTCGAAGGTGCTATTAATAGTAGTATTCAGTTTTTGATTTTCTTTTTCTGCATTGTATTCTGATGCTGGAGTTGTTTTCACTGTTCTTCATTGATTGAAAAAGTTTACAAGAAACTTTCTGCATGCCGATTCTTCGATGTAGTCTTCAGCCACAGTAGAGGATTGTCTTAATCCTTGTCCAGTATAATTTTCTGGATTTTCTAGGTTCAGATATTCAGCAATTGTACTACTGATTGTACACCATATAATAATCATATATTGATGTATGTAGGTGTGTAGGATATATTTTCGATAGAAATTGCAAAGATCAAAGAGACATCCTTCCTAATGGCACTTAAATTCATTTTTATGATAACTAATGTTAAGAATCAAGAGAGATTCAAAAAATTATATCTCCTCTTGCAAAGAAAGTAACTTAAATATTTTCTACTCGAAATGAAACCAAGAACATCCCCCCTTCATTTCCACCATTTTAATAAAAAACACCCTATACAAACATCAAATTTATATGTAAATGACAGATTTCCGAGCGAAATTCTCAGCTTACCACCCTCCACTGCGTTCGTCATTCAAGCTAACAATACGAGCCTCGGCCGTCGCTTCTACTTCAAAGCCGTAACGTGATACGATTCCACCCCCCTCGCCACCCCCGTACAATGCAGAAAAAATCCCCATTCTTCCGTCTCCAACGATACAAACCTTCCGACAACCCCATTTTTCCTTCTCCCGATTTTCCGAGGGGGTGGCGTCTGACAACCCCCTCGCTCTGCCCCTCGGGGGCGCCGAAGACGCGTAATTGGAGGGCGCAGGCGGCGATATATTTTATTTCGAGTTGCGGGTGGTTGCACCCCGAAAAGGCGGCAACCCTCCGACTGATATTGATTTCGGGGGTGAAGTAGTCGCCCTAGAATTCGCGATTTTTCCGATGGGGATGTTTGGGTGGCGTTCGGTCTTTTTACACCCCCAACCCCCCTACGTCCCTGACTTCTTTACGGTCCTGAGGATCGGGGGTTTTGAGCAGAGGGGGATTCTGATTTTTGCTTAAGGGTGGGTTTATCTGAGACGCTGCAGTTCTTCTTTTTCGAGGAAAAGGATGGCAATCTTAGGAGTAAGGGGTGTTTTGAGTCATATTTATTTGTTTTTGTGATCTAATCTCAGAGTAAGAAACATAGATAGAGGGAGCATATGTTATTTTTAGTAAGCAAATTTTGTCCCCAACATAGACTATCAAATTTGACATGAAGCGCGCGGAAATGAAAACATATCACTCATACGATATTTCCCCCAATTCGCGAGTTTCTCCGCAAAGAACGCACTTCTTATGTCCTATAGTGAATCAACGTTTCATATTAACTCAAAATATATTGAAATAAATACCTAAATATATCAGAAATTCGGAAACAAACTTCAAGCGAGCCAAACGACGTGAAACAACCTATGACACTAGGAGAGCAAAAGTTGCCAAACCTTGGATTTCAGCAGGTAGATACAGAAAATAATAAAAATTCTGCTCATTATAAATTCGATTAGAAAAAATATCGGATTCCAAATATTCAAATTTGCATATTTAATCGGGAATCACTCAAATAAATATATTTCATTCAATAGAATATACATTTACAACGATATAGTAAAATTGTAGATTTAAAAATATATCACAATCCGACAACGTAATCTAACCATGTTGGGGACATGTAAAATTGCTTCTACTTCCTCTATGTTTATTACTTTATGATTCTAATAAACTTTCAATCATACAATTCACATCGAATCAACGTGATTGCATTGTGAAAATCTGGATCCGTTCGACAAAAAAACTACCCCGAAATTATTGGGATACCTACATTTCATTGTGTTGAACCTGATACCTGATTGAAGAGCTCCATCAATGAATTGCAGAATATTGTACAACTCACTAGCTCAGAGTTTCTATCTATGAATTTCAAATAATCAAATCGGACAAATCATTTTTCAAAACCTATAAAACACAATATTATAAAAATATGTTGAAATTAGATTAATTCAAATGAATCTCACTCTAATATCTGACGCCCAATAATTTCGAATAAATTCTGGAATTGTGAAGAAATAATTGAATTTATGCGACGTTTGAAGGAAAATACGTTCAAAAATCCACCTTGTAGTTTTTGATAAATTCCTGGTATATTTTTGGCACAGCATCTTTGCAATCTTATGGTGCTCTTCTTTCCAGTGAAAATATCCCAGAAGCACAACAAGACAAAATCGAATACGAATATGAAAAAAACCGAAATATAGCGGAAGAAATAATTCAAATTGAAAAACTGTTTGTATCCGCGCACTTATTCAAACGATGATGCCCCAATTACAACGTCGAGTGAAGGAGTTCCATAGGGATAAATCAGAATTATGGAGGTTTGTCGGACTGTATCAAAGGAACGGGAGGAACACATGGCATTAAACAATTCATAACTCATATTTATAGGTATCAGATTTTTGAGTACACCACTCTCCTAATTAAACTAGATGTAGTCGATCTTTTGATATTTTCAGTGCAACGAACACGTGTTTCTTGATCTCTGGTTATTCAGTTATTCAGAGAAGAAGAAAAAGAACAAGTTTATATTTGAGCCTAAGTTTAGTGCCGTCAGTAGAGAAAAGGAGTGTTTTTTTGAAGAAAAATTGTTTTTCTACAAGAAATGAGATTATTTTACTATTTTTTCTATATTTTTTTGTTCCAATCAAATACATCGTTAACTTGATTGTTAACTGATAAATCAATCTCAATTTTGTGAACTTCCAATGTGTCGTGTCTAGAATAACAAAATAATTGAATAGCAGAATAGCGGAATAACAAAATAACAGAATAATTCAATACGAGAATAACAGTTTAGTAACAGTAGTTGATTAAATAAATTTCAGGGAGTTAAACGAATATGCAATTCCATCATTCCGTTATTTCGAACTACCTTTATATACTTAGATTATAATAGTTATGAGTTAATTTAATGTTTATTCATGAGGAGAAATTATAAACCACGAGTACGAAGAGCAAGTTGAAATGAATTTGTTGCTTGATTAATGTGTTCTTTTTTGTTTTTTGACTTCTGAGCTGCAGGTGATAAATATTGCTATTGAAAAATTGAATTAGGTTATAAAGGGTTTTCCAATAAGAGGTTTCATTTTGATATTGAAAAAACAAACGGGGTTATTCTGAGAGAAATCAATGCATGTTTATTTCATTTTTGAGACATATTAGCCAAAAGACAGCTACAGCTACGATTGTAGCATTAATAATAATATTATTTATATTCTTTTTTTCAAATTTTCCATGACCAATTTGCACATTTGAGGCTGTACGTCATCGATATAACTTCACGATTTCCAAAATCTTCAATCGATAGTGGAGCTTTGGTTAAGATCTTATTTTTCACGTGACTCCAAAAAAAAAGTCTGAAGGTGTTAGATCACAAAATCTCGATGGCCAATTGCGATTTTCAAAAAATAAAGAGGCCAGAAAACTTTTCTTGCAAAATCACGACTATTTCGTTGCTTGACTGATAAAGCGAAGCAATTATCTACTAATTTCGAAAAGAGACTGAACTGCTCATAATAATAATGCCCCCCTCCCCCGTTCTGATTCGATGCAAGCGCCTCTTCTCGAAGATTTATAATCCCGAAAAAACAACCCCCTCTCGGAAATAATACATCAAAAGCTGCTGCAGTGGCGCACTCAAGAAGGCGAATGCCACATTCATCAGGTCCTCGGGGACCGAAATAAGCGAGTATTTTTTTTGATCGATCGTCTCCGGGACTCCCTGGACGTCCCCACCGCATGGGGCTGCCGAATGGCGCCTCTCGTAGTGACGCGATTGTGACAAATTAGACGGGCGTCGCGGTGGAAGTAACAAATCGTCGACGACAGGCTTTATTCCCGTTGCGCGGTATGTTTATACGCCAATTTGGCGATGTACTTCCCGGGGAAGTTGGCAATTAGTCGAGGGGTGTCGAATCGTGACGTATTGGTGGCCAATCGATAATTTTGTGTACAGAACAATTTGAACTTTTTATAGTTTATTTTTACGTCATTTAATTTGTTCCACCTGTCACTATGTCAATATTCTCTGTGAAGTTTCTATGGTTCAAGCTCTTTACAGATCAAAGTCTACTCTGAAAATTTTTACGCCGTTTCGTTAGTGCATTATCATTTTTATAGAATGATATTTAAAATCAAATTCAATTAAGGATTTTTCGCCACATAATTTAAGGCCATTGCTGGCTCAAAATTCGAAGAATACAGACATTGCTTACGAAACGAGATAGTTTTGTTAGAAGAGTTCTCGCTCAAAAATGATAAATGGAGCACCAACCGCCGTACAAGAAACCGACATTTCCTTCCTTCGTGCAACCTGGCGAAACGATCTGAATCCTTTGTAGACCTCACAGCAATCGCGGTGTCCTAATATCCATCTGAACCAGTGCGGTAATGAGGCCTTTGCGGAAAGTAACACAAACTGAAGCGTAATTTATAGTTCGAGTACCGAATATATCATCACCGCTGACAACGACAACCATATTACATCATTGCAGTTTCTGTTTCGATTCTTGCCGTATGCTTCTCGGAGAAATATTGCCATGTCAACGGAAAGGGGGGCTCAACACTAGAGAAATTGAATTGCTAGTTGATTTCAATTGTAGCAGATCAGGAAATTGTTTCGATGTGGCGAATGCTATTCTTGTATTGTATTCAAACAGAAAGGAATTCTTTGAATGGTATGGGGAATCTATGTTAATACCGTTTTGTATCTGTGGATCCTTAAAATGTAGAGCAGAATATAAAAGGCACTTCTGGGGTCTTATGATCCACTGAACAAGAACAAATCATTTGTAATGAATAATTTACTGACTTTCTGCAGACCTCAGGAACCTCCAAGGAAAGAAATTTGGCTCTCATGAAAAAGTGATTGCTGATGTTGAAACTTATTTCCAAAGCAAATAGGAATCTTTCTACAGCGATTTCGAGAAGTTAGAGGGTTGCAATTCATGTAAAGCTCTTGCAGGTGGCTATGTTAAAGAATAAAGTAGAATTTTTGAGAAAAAATAAATGGCCCTGGACTTATGAGTGGAGTGTGAATTTACAAATTTTGGGCTAATGTTTATTCTTAATTTCTCTTTATTCTGAACTGCTCTTTATTGAAAGGTCAACATCATCATTCGTTTCAAACTGTCATGATCACTCGGAATATTCAATGATCTATAAATCAAACATTCGTGTGGTTGACTGTCAGCAAGTGTTTCAGAAACAACCTAAAAAATTAATTATCTAAATTACTGTAAGGACTGCATGGTTAATCATCATTCTGTTGAAGTAGGACAACTATTGCTATCTTTTGTAAGACTACCCAGCCTAAGAAGCACACTCCTGCTCAAGGTATTGCTTAGTTCTCACAAAGTGATTGGCAAGGTTCGTAGATCATTACTAAATTAGCAAATATGTTAGACGACCTCCTTGGGAGATGTTGACTAGGGTATAGAATGACAGATCAATCTGGTCGTAGTTCTGAAATACCTCTGGAATTAGCCTCTACACTTGATCAAGCCTAAAAAAGCAGCAATAAGCTTCCAGCTTGCAAGGGATCCGAAGTACTATCTTCGTTTTTTCGAATGTATTTCCTGATGACCATTTTGATGAAAATTACTATCTGCTTATCATTTTAACTGAAGGAAAATAAGCAAACCTATTGGTTTTAATATTGCTGAGATGGAATTTGCTACTGATTTTTTGCTATATAGAACCCTCATCACATAAAATAACTTTAGATGATGATTCTGCAGTAAAATTGAAATGGTAGACACATTCTGTCTGCACTCTCTCTGATTAGCCTAATCATATGTCTAAATATCTTTCGAGAAAATCATAATTCAATAGAAAACATTCATCTGATGTTGAAGTTATGGCTTATTTTTTCGCTTGTAAAGCACATTCCTATTTTCTTCAAGGTATTAAATGGTAACAATGTCTTCTTCACTCTAGCAATCCAATATCTTGAGTTAACCATGAACAGTGCACGAACACCAAAAACAATTGTAGGTAGATTACCTTTGTTTCGACTCAACTGATCGATTATGAAACAACGGTAATCATTTCTAAAACCAACTAACCAATATTTGAGTGCCCATCTTTCTCTCAGCGAAAATAAAACCCGAGCAAAAACTGTAAGATCGCATATACCGTTCGTCCTGACTTATTAGAGCCTCGTACGGCAAGATTTACTGCTTCCTATTTATTTTAATTTGTATCGCGATGAGTTTTCCATATCTTGTTATACGCTTCAGGTATTATGTAGCGATGATGGATACGTGTATTAGTGGTGCAAGCTCGAATCACGTACAATGGCGGAATTATTCAGGATGTCTTCCACGGACATATATGCGTAATTCCGTGTAATGCGTGATGATTGATGGTTGCCGAGATCCTTATGCATACAACATTCCATCTTTCGTCCAGACCGGATAATGATGAATATATTAGGCGAGCGCCTTCAGTTGGCGATGTTCAGCCTTGGAGGCGATCTAGGGGGCATAAAGGGGAGGGCGCAGTGGGTTTTGGTTCGTTATTTGCGAGTAATCATTTTTGTGCAGACGGACCTGGTTTAGCAAGAATAGCGAAGAACCGACTTTCCTGATCAAGTACTCCAGGTGAAGGATGAAAGTGGAACTATAATTTTAGATCACCTTCAATTTGGGTTCAGACTTGAAATACAAAAGCGTACAACTTTGCTTTCGCCGTTTTTCTACCGAAATTCGAGGTTTTATTGTAAAAAACTGGTTAAACATTCATGATTTAAAGTATTGACAATCGCTGGTCACTACTTTTTCTCATCTTTCATGCAACGTTCGAATCCCGCGATCCATGAATCAATTTTTCACTTCTTCATAAAACCGGAAGTGCTGGTCAACCAGGTAGTGTGAATAGGGCGGGTGGGGGTAGGACTTCCATTTCAACGTTTCCAAGTATGTCTTGACCACTTTTGCAACATGGGGTCGAGCATTGTCTTGCTGTAAAATCACTTTATCATGTCTCTCCTTGTATTGCGGCTGTTTGTCTTTCAATGCTCACCTCAAACGCATTAATTGCGTTCGATTACGATCCCCTGTGATTGTTTCAGTCGGTTTTAACATCTCATAATACACTACGCCAAGCTGATCTCACCAAATACTGAGCATGACCTTGGAACCGTGAATATTCGGTTTGGCCGTCGACGTAGAAGCATGGCCGGGATATCCCTATGTTTTTCTGCGCTTGGGATCATCGTAATTAACCCATTTTTCATCTCCAGTCACAATGCTATTCAGAAATACCTTCCGTATTTGCCTTGCGAGTAGCTGTTCACAAGCAAACAAACGTCGTTCAACATTTCTCAGCTGCAACTCGTACGGACCCAATTTCCTTGTTTCTGAATCATTCCTATGACTTTCAGGCATTTTGAAATGGCTTTTTGCGTCACTTCCAATGATCTTGCCAATTCTTGTTGCATTCGACACGAGTCTTGATCAAGTAAAACCTCCAAATCTGCATCTTCGAAAACCTTTTCTCTTCCACCGTCATGCTGGTCTTTGACGTCTAAATCACCGTTCTTGAAGTGGCCAAGGTCGTCTCTTAATATTATCTGTGTATAAACGCCAGGATAGGTAATTTTTCAAAGGTTACAGGCGTTTGACAAAATGTAGTAGAATAAAGGTGATGTCAAGTTCAATATATTATAATTTTTCATCAGTATTTTCTCATCTGTCGAGTCAATTTTCTGCATTTCCTTTTAAGGTGCCAGTATGAGTATCAGCAAAAAACCCAAATTTACATACATTTCTGAGAAACTGCTGTTAGATTGATCTTTTGTTCTGACAATGACTACGGTAGACTTGGCTATCATTTCGTAAGTATTGAGAACTGGCTTATTGTGATCTGTTCTTCTTAGGTTTGCCACTACTGGACACTTGCAGATTTCATTAATTTCATCTGCTGACAAGCCCATGGGACATGAGAGGCCAAAAGTTAAAACTTCCTGATTGCTCTTCGAACTGTTAGTCGTAATAACCAACTGACATTTAAGAAAGTCTCTTTTTCCTTTAGGAATGGGATCTCTCAACGAAAAAATAAATTCCCCCAAACGACACATAGCAATATGACTTAAAAAAAAACCTCCATCCCACCATTCTCTCCATCTCAAAATCTCTTGATCACACATGCAGATGTGACACATTGCTATGGCGACCCATCGCACCAAGACCGCAATTGTTCAAGGTGTAATCGGGCTCCAGGATCTGCCAGCAGCATCCACGGATCTCGGCTGCGGCTCAACCGAGGCGACTATTTCTATTTCCGCTAATTGCCGAAGGCGGCTGTGTGCCGGAATGTACCCTAGTGAGGAATGACTGTCGGTGAGTTATCGCTATGGCGACCGTCACCCCTGACGTATCCCGCAGTCGGTCGGATTCGGCTGCTCGCACTTTCTGAGAGCTATCGATCCTAGGGTGACGCTGAGATGGGTTGAGATGGCAGCACTAGACTGCTACTGGAAGTTTTCTTCTTTATTTACTTCATTAGTTATCCGATCGTGTTGAGATTTTGGGTATATATGGAGTTAAACTTGATTCTCGTTTGAATTTCAAGGTCCACTTGGAAAATGTACGTTTTGAATTGAAGTTGAGGAATATGATCCTTCAAAAATCAGCTGGTTTTTCATGGGGTGCTGATGCCAGCACTCTTCGTACGGCAGCCTTGGCCTTGGTTTTTTCTGCTGCTGAATATTGTGGTATTGTGGTTATTTTTGGTTTAATAGTGCTCATGTTCATAAAATTGATGCACAGCTCAATATTTCTATGAAAATTATCAGTGGAACTATTGTATCTACACCTTCACATTGGTTACCAGTTCATATTCGTAGACAGGTCTCAGTCAAGTACTTATTTCTAGTTGTATAACACCTATCAGATATTAGAACTGCCAGATTAAGGTCACGCAAACCTTTATGGATTAATTTAATACCTTCCTTGAATCTAATGTGAGTCACAAAGAAATTTGGCTTTTGGAATGGAGTTCTTGAATGATCTTCAACAAAAGTCTAATCATTGATCCTTCAGAGGAAGCCCTGGATTGTAATCTTCCTAGGAAAATTTGGTGTATTTCAAATCGGCTTAGGACTGGTCATGATCGTTGCAATAGTATGTTCTTCAAATGTCATTCTATTGAAAGCTGACTAAGTGAGTGTGATGTAGAAGAAACCATTGACCACTTGGTGACTACTTGCCCAATTTATAACTACATGGTTGTTTCCAAGCTATCAATTTAGTTTCAGATTCTATTTTAGAATGGGTCGCTTACTCCAAACCAATATAATGGAAACTAACATTCATTACTCCTTTCTGTTTTTTTTTATTTTGTTGATTCACTCGCCAAATGGCACCCTTGCAGAGCCTGGGTCTAGAGTTTTGTTGTCTCCAAGTGCAAAATCGCGAATGAATTAACGAGCGCTGAAAAGCTACTGACTTTACATCAGTTCTTTCCTCATTTTTTTTAATCTTCCACCGATTCTAGCCAAGCACTGATGCGCCAAATGATACTTCACTTCTTCCTCGAACCGTCTTCTATCTCACATCCGCCAATCCTCCAACATCCAACTATATCCACACCCCCAATTACAGTGAAATGTTTGACATCAATTACCATTGTCGCGCGCTGGCTAAAAGAAGATTGAAAAGGAACGTATCCGTAATGTAATAAGTACATCTCGACGAAAGTAAGCATTCAGCTGGAGCGATCTCCTCCGAGCGGCGGTGGCGGCGGCGTTTAGCCAGGAACGCCACCGGCATTAAAAAAACCAGGTCCATTAAAATCTTTCACTCGACTTGGGCCGTTCGTCTTAGGGGAGCACTCGTTAGGAGAGGATGGAACGGGGGGGCCTGAGGCCCCCTCGATTTATTAAGCCCCCTCTAATCGGCTTGATTTGTGGATCGGGGCCCAATCGACGCGGAGATATTGGATCGTACTGTACCACTCGCCTCGGGGGTGATCTGGTCGGTTGTCGAGCGAAACTGTAGGTAAATATTGGAGTTGATTCCTTATTTTCTGAACAGTAAACTGATATATAAAATTTTATGACGTCGGTTTGATTATTGTTGATTGTAAGTCGGTTGCGCGTAACTTTGATCGGCCAATCAACTATCGGTGAGTTTAGTTTGAATTTTATGGTCTTCGCTGTTTTTTGTATAGCACGCGTAAAACAAATAATGAATCGTTAAACAGTCTTTCAAACCTACTATGCATTATTCCACTCTTGCATGGTCGATGTCCTACAAATATGAGGAAATTGAAGAAGTCTTAAAAGAAAGTTTCAATTTGTTAAGCTTACTGCCTGAATGCAATTTGTCAATAGGTAGCTTGGCTCTTGGAAAGTTATTCTCTAGTGAGCATTTCTTGAGAGTGGATCGCATGTTGTGTGTACGCGAATTTTATAAAAATTGTAATTCTGCTAGTTAAGCGTGAAGACATTCCTCCAATATTCGAAGTTCTACTCGCCAAGCCTTGCTCTCATTCGGAAATGGGTGAAAAAGTCCTAGGAGAGTGGTGCAATAATAGATGAACCAAAACCTAGGTGCCCAAGGTTATTGAACATGGAAGAGAACGTCTGTTCGTGATGATCCCGACCTCCCCATTCGAAAGCGGAAGTGCTTTGGATGTGCATAAATCATTGGCTATACACCGCATTTCACACCTAGATCTAAAGCTGCTATAACCATGAACATGGTTCCAGAAGAATGGAGGAACCTTACACATGTCCAATGCGTATCTGCCATTTGTTTGTAGAATGTTTCCAGGCAAATCAATCTCCAGGAGAGGTGACTTTTACTGGACTCTTGAAACTTCTCTTGCATGGAGGGAGCAGGAGAGAAAATGAAAGCATTTCTTAAAAGGGAACCTGATGGAATCCGATATTTCCAAAACTATTTGTTGATTGTGTATTCTGATGAAAAAAAGAGTATATTTTAACAGAAATCAATGGGTGTTTATCTCACTGTAAAAAGAAAGGAATAAGCCAAATGGCCGTCATAGGTACAGTTGCAAAATCATATGCTTCTCATGAAATTTGACCAATTCGCCCATTTGCGGCTGTATGTCCTCGATAACTTCACGAATTCCATCTTTAAGGTCTTCAATCGATTGTGGAGCATTGGCATAGGCCTTATCTTTCACGTGGCCCTAAAGAGAACAGTCTAAAGGTGTTGAATCATAAGATATGGCCAATTGTGATCACCTCTTTGAGGATTAATATGACCAGGAAGTTTCTCTTGGAATATTGCGATTTTTTCAACAATAATAATTCTTAGATTAAACGAGACCCCAAAGCGGAAATTCTACTTATTAACGTAGCCTCCGAGATGAAAATGGACTCATGGATTCATCACTGAAGATCATATTTCTATGAAAATCCGGATCATTGCAAAGATCCAATCAACGAAGATGTGACCTTGCTGGTTATCGTCTTGAGTTTTTGAGTTAACTGAACATTACAGGCCTTAATTTACATATCAATCTATATCTATACGTCAGTTGCTCCCTTGAAACTAAAAAAAAGGTTCTGATTGTACATGAAATCTTTATTAGTAAATTCATTCATTAGTGATTAAAGGTCATGATAATATTTGAAATCCTGAAAATTACAATTACAACATTGTAACGTTCATCAAGAACATAAAGATTCCGACAACGAACGTACGAAAAACCAGTAGGTACATCTGCGGTCTAAGCCGGACAAATGGCAACAATGTCTTTCGTGAAAAAACTAAATTCAGCATAGACAAATCATAAAGGCAGATGCACAGGTGCCGACTACCCGAACGGGATTGGAATACAAAGCATACTGCGTGTTCACGTAGGTCATTACGGTATTCAGTATGTATAGGATGAGTGTTGTTGATTTTCTATGCGATCTGAATGCCGAAACACATATAAATGGTGAATTGTGGACGACATGTCGACTGTCTGAGAGAAAAAAGACCGGTCGGAGATGATCGTTGTTGTTTTTTTTTCGATCGAAGTTGGTCTCCTGGGAGAAAGTAGAAGACTACGTGAGGAGGGCTCTATGTGGCAAGCTTGACGGCATAATGGGAATCTTTGTTTTTTCGAAGAATCTCAGTTCACTCGCTATACGAACATTTTATTTTTTTTTAGAGTTTTATGTACTTAGGATCAACTTCAGAGTTATTAACATAGATAGAAGGAGCATATGTCATTTTCATTAAGCAAATTTTGTCCTCAACATGAATTATCAAATTTGACATGAAGCGCGCGCAAATGAAATGATCAGTGATACGATATTTTCCTCAATTCGCGAGTTGCTCCACATGGAACGCACTTCTCATGTGCCATAGTGAATCAACGTTTCATAAAAATTCAAAATATATTGAAATAAATACCTAAATATATCAGAATTTCAAAAAACAACTTTCAAGCGAGCCAAATGACGTGAAACAACCGATGACACTAGGAGAGCAAAAATTGCCAAACCTTGGATTTCAGCAGGTTATTCTCTGACGACATGTCCTGCCCAGCTCCACTTGAGTCCTGGCAATCCTGTCAATATTTTATATTATTGTGTGAAAATTGAAGGAATTGGAAGAATGTTATCTTTGAGGCTAAAAGTTTAAACCATACATTCCAGGAAATGTTCCAATAGCAGAAAAACGTTTCACTAGGTTAATAGAGAGTATATCTCCCTCCTCTAGCGTTTATCACAGCCTTTCACCAGTTGGGCATATTTGGAATTAAGTTCTGGAATTGTTGATATCGGATGATTCAGCCAGGCTTCTTGTAGAGCCTCTAAGAGTTGATCTGAACTATGTAAGTAATTTTGATCATGAGTAATTGTAGGTTGATGCATATCCTATGCATGGTCAATCGCAATTAAATTAGGTGACTGAGCTAGCCATGGCAATGTCTGGATTCCTTGGTCATCTAAAAAATTTGTTGTTCAGAATGCAAATCTTGAGTGGCATAAGGAGTAACAACAGAATCTGTTGCATGTAAACCCCGGCTTTCAGAAATCCTTCTATCAAATCAAGATCTGTTCTTCGATGAAATGGAATTCCGTCCCATACCATAACTATACAACTACTAAACCTGCAAACAAACAAGCTGCAACTTTCCAACATTGGCTAGCATTCGCCAAACCTTAACTCTTTTTGAATCTGGATTGAGTCCAAGCTTTGACCCATCAGAAAAAGACATTCGACCAATATTTCAGCTACACTATTTCTTTTTTTCAAAGGTGGAGCTCTCTAAAGGCTTTTGGATTGTAGGTGAATTTTCGATTATAGATTTTCAATGATTCTACACATCTTTGTACGATTTTGTCATGCTGTTTGTCGATAAGGAAGCAACCAGGATGACGCTCACTTCTTTCTGTTTATTTCTCCATGTGGAATAACACTCTGACTGGTGTTAAGAGCTTTGACTATATTCTACTGCCTTATACCTACTTGGATAATGCCTTTAGCTCTATTAATTGAGAGCAGTATTCAAAAGATTTTGAGACATTAATTTAAACATATGGGGAGATACCAGGGCTAACAATACAAATGGCATACAAGATTGCAATTGTACAAATTGACATGAGTTAGTTGTCAGGCTGTTTTGTTTCCGAATCATTTGCAGCAATAAAAAAATATAAAACTGCATGTTAAAAATATGGTAGCAAAATATTGTCGATGCCCTATTTGGATTGAGTGTATCGCAGTAAACAATATTTCGTGAAATAAACTATATCTTCAGATTTTTGTTAGTAGTGTATGCATATTACATATGAGTTTTCAAATGTATATTCAATTTTACGATTTCTTATACTTTGGCTGTTATCAGTGTGTTGATAAGAATAACAATATCATTTTAAACGTCTCCATTTTTTGTTCCAGGTTTGGTTTCAGAACGCCAGGGCAAAATGGCGTCGTATGATGCTCAAACAGGAAGGAAAATCCGGAGATAAATGTTCCGGTTCAGACAATATGAGTGATATGGACCTCTATCCTCACGGACCTTCCTCCATGGGTAGCAGCATCCAGAGTATGGCACCTCACAGTCCTCCTTTCATCCTACCGCCTGGCAGTCCTTCGTCTTTGGATTGTTCGTGAGAAATGCGGTGCAAAGTTCGGTATTTATCGATCGACTTATTGGGGATGAGAAGGATGAAGTTGGCTCCCGAAAACTGTGAGGTTATAGTAAGGCTCCCCTCCATCCGTCGGATGTAATATAAATAATGACAATATAGATGCATTACAAATAATTTTTTCAAGAATGGTATATTTTATACTCACAAACAAAAATTTACTAGCGGAGCTTTACTATAATTTTTTCGAGCTACATTCCTGGAGTCAAAAAAAGACGAAGTGTGCATAAAATGATCTTATTTCGATGACAATTGTTCCTACAAAGTTTAATGTAATGATAAATAATAATATATAAGATATATTACATATTGTATATAACGAAAATTATGGAAAATATTTATTAAATGAGGCACCTGACTTAAGTTTAAGGTTATAATAGCAACTGGAAAACGAATGTATAACTTATCCGTTCATTGTTTTTTTTTTCGATATTTTTTAGTTTAATTATTTAGTCTTTTATTGGATAAGTTATTCATTCTTTGAAATAAAGTATGTAAAGCAGGAGGTAGTAGTAGTAGAAAATGGAAAGGTTATGATTTCTGTCTTCCCATCTTGCCAAAAAAAGAAAAACCGAATTGATTGGACGCTGATTATTTACAAGAACTGTTTTTTGTTTTGTATAAAACAGACTTGGCGAATAGTAAGCTGTTTGTATATTACAATGTTGAATATAAGTGCTACCTCGTGGTGAACATCTGTATATATAAGGTGGTAGGTAGCATATTCCTATTATCAATAAATGACTACAAACCGATCTAGTTGTTTCACTTCAAGAAAAACCTAATCCCAAATTTGAATAATATTCATGTCAAAAGAAAACTAAAAAGTAGTAGGTACAAACAAACAATAGAGAAAATTAGCAAATCCAGAGGGATAAAAATTATTTGAAGATGTTTTGATTCCAAGTCATTACTCACAAACACATTGCAGGTCTGTTCAATAATTCTTCAAAGGCTGTATCCTTGGTGAAAAAAACAGAATTCTAATCAATAAGTAATAGTTCCTATAGGTTATCTGAAGAGTGTAGTTCCCTCCTACTGTACCAAAGTACATTAATATAAATCAAATAGTTTCGAAGGAAACACCAATAATTCTTCAAAGGCTGTAGCTCTTGAGAGGGAACACTACCAGGTGGCTGCTCAGTTCAAAAAGAAAATAAAGATATTTCTTCTTACAAACCACCGATTCTTATGAGGTTTTCACATAATTTCCTCAAACTATAATCTACATGGAAGAAAGTAAATATTTTCAACTTGAGAATGGAATAAAACAAATTCTGGTAACTTCTTGTTTTTTGCAAAAAAAAATTTGATGATATGTACTTTGTGCAAGGCACTGATAAAGGGAAAAAGATGGTACATTTTTCAACTTTTATTTTCGAGATATGTACAAAAATTAGAATTTTGAATTTTCATCGAACACTAATAATGTCGAAATTTTTATTTTGACTGTGTATTACAACAGAAAAACTAATGTGGAACTGATTTTTTTATCATAATTAAAGCATTCTTGAGAGGCAATGCCATCTTCATTAATTACCTACCCGTCTAGACAACTAGATAAACTCGCACCCTCTACACCAGAAACAAATAACGAAGCTAAAAAAAATATACCATATCATTCAACACGGTAGCTTCCCGATTCCCAATTATGATAATTGTTCGAGTAGGCGCATATGCCCCTAATAAATAGAATTAATACATCATAGTACGCACCCTCGCATTTCAACCCCCTGTCTACAACCCCCTTGCGTCTAACAAGCGCAAAACGCTCACTCAGCATTATCTGGCTCAAATAAGAGGAGCATATTGCTTGCTTTATCGAATTAGCTGACATCCGAAGTGCTCCATCGTTTCATGTAATCTGCCTTACCTCAATCAGAACCCCTAATAATCCCCTAGAGGTCCAGGAACATGGCCCCAGTTGAGTTGAGGTAGAAGTTAATGAATAAAGAGGGATTTCCAATCCTTTGGTTTAATGTATTTTTTTAAAGGAAAAATATTGCTCATTCGATTGAACAAGATTGGAATATTTTCAATTTTTGGAAATGAATTGGTGCTTCTGCTCATACACAAAACAAACTTGCTACTGAGCAGGTCGAAAAGTAGAGAGAATATTATAAATTGGTTTTATACAATCAGAAATTTTGCAGTGTTTTCCAACAATTCTGAAAATATTGAATGAAATAGAAAGTCTTAGTTTTTAATCGACCTAAGTTTTGTATGAATGAATAAAATGAGTTCTAAATTCAGTCCAATGAGTGTAGTTAAAAATCCATTGAAATTAGAAAGAAAGAAGGCGATTGTTAAAATCTCCCCTATTTATAGTGAAAATAGGTTTCTCAAACCTTCTTTTAAAGAAACGCCCATAATGGTATATTCCTTTAAAATATTGTTTTCTAAAGGTAAAAGGGAAATAATTAATGGAGAATATATTTTCTCCTATCGATTTCCATGCAGGATATTCAGCATCTTGATAAAAAAATTGAAAATTACAAAAATCCTGAAGGAAAATTCTGTTCGGAAAACGATTATTCTAAAATTCGAGAAATTACTGTCTTGGCGTTAGGAACTACTGAGCCCTCGTTCATTTAAGTGTAGATTGCACTCTTGGAGACTAGAAAATTGTATATCTGTCTTATATACGATATGTTGTCTGTTTGTTTATCTAAATGGAAGGTTCTAATTCTCTTAAAATTTAACATGAATAAACTAAATTGTGATCTAACACATCTCTCAAGTCCTGGCCTGGCGCAAAAAGATTTTTTTCTCGTTAGTCTAAGCTTCAAAATTTTGGAACATGTGCTAAGTCTGGATCAAGATATTGAAGGTTAGGAGTTGCTAGATCTATGGTTTTTCGAAAAATTGATAAAAACGGGTGTTATTCATTCAAAATGCTCCTTCAGAGTTCAGTGTTTGTGGACCTCAAAAGAATGCACCAGGTATAGGAATTTGGCTCTAATAAAGAAGCGATAGCAAGGTTAAAGCCTGTTTCGAAAGCAAAGACGAATCTTTTTTCAGGAAAGATATTGAAAAGTTTTAGAAGCGTTAAAGTTTATGTATATAATTTTTGATGTGACTTTTAACAAATGAAGTTGAAAGTTTGCATTAAGCTTGAAATTGTTATATGGAGTATTTTTTCGATATTCCCGAATATTTATGATTCTGCTAACGGAAACAACATGCAACTAAATTGCATGCAACAGCTCAAAATTGTTATTTCTCATCAAAATGCACATTTCCATCACTATCGAGTCTGCAGTTTCTGAATTTTCAGGAGATTAAAGCCTTATTTAAGGAACCCTTCGTAGGATTTTTTAGGCTTTTCTGTTTCGAGTTTTCGTTTTAACTGTCGAACAGAACTTTCGTCGAAAAAAAGGATTTTACAAGTTTATTTTTAAATTTCCACAGAATTAGAGTTTTGCGTCTTTTTCAATGATATTTTGTGGGATTTTTTCACGGATATTTTTAAAATAATAATAATAATAATAATAATAATAATGTTTATTTCATACATCAGAACTTTCTAGGGTTTCACATCATGAATTCTTCAACGAAAAACCAAAACTAACCAAAATTATTATTATTTTTTCAATCGCAAATATGTGATTCGTTAGAAGAAATATCTCTAATTTCCTTTTAAACTGAGCAGTCACATGGTGGTGTTCCCTCTTAATGTTATACTTTCATACTGCCCAAAAATAATCCATAGGAGTTAAAAATATAAAACCAAAACTAATTGACAGTCGAACAAAATCAGCCACATCAGCCACCAAACCATAAATACAAAAAAAAGCCTAGATCCTTATCTGCATACAGAATGTTTCCGTTACGCAACACCCCAAAAACTACCCTTTCGCCAATCGCCGCGCCAAGTTATGTGAAACCACCTCATTATTCCAAAACCCTTCAACGCATCTGTCGAAACCATTGTGGTTTTTTTCAATTCCCGAAAATAAATCATCGATCCCCGTTGACTCGATAAACATCTCCGTTCAAATCCCATTCAGGAACCCGTAAGACAGTTGGCGGCACTGCCTAACAGACAATACGCCTTAATTTCTAGACAAAACTGGTACCAAAATAACGAGGAACCCTTTTGCCGCAGAAAATTTATCACCACTTAAGGCCGAAAAGGGCCAAGATCAGCGCTAATCGAGTCGTTTGTTGTATCAATTTGGTAGGCAGTTATAAAATGGAGATGTTATCTGTGTCTGCCCCTTTGGTGGAACTAACAACGTTCTGGCCCCTGGATCTACGACAATGGCATTAATACGAGAGTGTCACACTCGATCACGGTGATGACCGTGAAAAAGGGCGATGGGCCCTTAAAAAGGGGGTTGTTTTGGCGTTCATCCCTTGCACGGTCAGAAGCTTTGCGATCTTTGGGAGGCTCATGTCAGGAATTAAGTGGAAAATTGGCAATATGTGATGTGTTTTGTTGGCGGAAGCGGTATCTGCTCTATTGGCCTCTTCATTTTACATCTCAGAGGAGATGAACATAGTTAAATGTAGCATTTTGACCCCTTAAGATCAATTAATCCTTAGTTCGCTCTGGAGTAAGTGTACTTTGTTCTTGAGGTATTCCCAAACAAATGAATGAGGTGGATTGAGATCTGAGAATTTTTTTCCACCACATTTAGAAAAAATTGTTCATTGTAGTGAAGAACAATCATCAACTTAATTTCCTTGATACAATGTACTTTTTCATGAATATAATGAAATTTCATTCCTCAACCATATTCATTGATATCATGAATCCCATCAACATCACAATTCTGAAATGTATGTGATAGTGATAGTTGTATCGCAGACCAATATAACATCAGAAATTCCTTGAGCGACTAAGAGTATGTGAATAACTCAGAATAATAAACATAGATAGAGGGAGCATATTTCATTTTCAGTTAGCAAATTTCGTCCCCAACACGAACATTCAAATTTGAAATGAAGCGCGCGGAAATGAAAACATATCAGTGATACGATATTTCACTCAATTCGCGAGTTTCTCCACAAAGAACGCACTTCTTATGTCCCATAGTGAAGCAACGTTTTATATCAACTGAAAATATATTGAGATGAATAGGTATTTAATTAGGTATATCAGAAATTCAGAAAAAAACTTCGAGCGTGCCAAACGACCCGAAACAACGGATGACACTAGGAGAGCAATAGTTGCCAAACCTTGGATTTCAGCAGGTAGATACAGAAAATAATAAGTATTCTGCTTATTATAAATTCGACAATTAGAAAAAATTTTGGATTCAAAATATCTAAATTTGCATATTTAATCGGGAATCACTCAAATATATTTCATTCGATATAATATAAAGGGTGTTTTTTTTAGAGCTATAGAACTTTAAATTGCAATGAAACAACGATGGATTATTCGATTGACATGAATTTTATTTAACCGCAAGATAATCTTGTGGCATTACATTTCAAATATGATGTCTGGCATATGACCGCCACAGCTGGCTCGGATGTGGTCCAATTTTCGATGACTTTTTCCAACATTTGTGGCCGTATATCGGCAATAACACGGCGAATGTTGTCTTTCAAATGGTCAAGGGTTTGTGGCTTATCCGCATAGACCAATGACTTTACATAGGCCCACAGAAAGTAGTCTAGCGGTGTTAAATCACAAGATCTTGGAGGACAATTCACAGGTCCAAAACGTGAAATTAGGCGGTCACCAAACGTGTCTATCAATAAATCGATTGTGGCACGAGCTGTGTAACAAGTTGCGCCGTCTTGTTGGAACCACAGCTCCTGGACATCATGGTTGTTCAATTCAGGAATGAAGAGGTTAGTAATCATGGCTCTATACCGATCACCATTGACTGTAACGTTCTGGCCATCATCGTTTTTGAAGAAGTACGGACCAATGAGTCCACCAGCCCATAAAGCGCACCAAACAGTCAGTTTTTCTGGATGTAACGGTGTTTCGACATACACTTTATTATTAGCTTCACTCCAAATGCGGCAGTTTTGTTTGTTGACGTAGCCATTCAACCAGAAGTGCACTTCATCGCTAAACAAAATAAAATGGTCGTAGTGCGTGATACGTATTCCGCACAGAACCATTATTTTCGAAATAAAATTGCACTATTTGCAAGAGTTGTTCAGGTGTGAGTCTATTCATGATGAATTGCCAAACCAAACTGAGAATATATCACTTGACAGCTGTTAAATCGGTCGCCATCTTGAACAGTAACGCCAACTTAAAGTTATATACCTCGAAAAAAACCACCCGTTAGAAATTATACTCTTTCTATCTATGTTTATTACTCTATGGTAAGTAAGAAAAGCAGCAGAAGTTTCTATGGTTACTAAATACCCTCAAATGCCAAATCGAATTCATTTCAGGCTCTACAGTCCTCAAGGTGGACGAGATAAGAGTTGGAAAACGAAGATATCTCCGTACCCGCAGCAATGGACCAAACACCAACACCATCCATCCCATAATTACAGACCAAGATAACTTCATTACCACCTCATTGTCGATCCGCGGTCGGACTCTGTGCTCCTCTCGCCCGATTGGGCGGGCGCCCTTTTGTGCGCACAGAAATAAATCGTGATTGTGGGCAGATAAATCTCAATCAGATGTAATTAATTTCTCACGGGTGCGATGAAAGCGAACACGAACAAGAGTCGACTTGATTGAGACGTCAAACTCGGTAGAAAAGTCGTTATAAATTACCGGTGTTACCCTTTCGGTGCGATCGGAACGACCTCTGTGGCCATTGTGCCGTGGTTATTCCACGGCCGACGGTGATGAGTGTGCGTTTTTTTTTCCGGGTGAAATTGAAATCGCATCAAGAGCTCTGTGAGCGTCTGGGCGTGATCAGCGTGTTTGATTTACCGACGGTGTGAATAATCAACGTTTTTTTTTTGTATTGGGAGAGGGATTGTGTGTTACTTTGTACCTACCTTGGAACTTTTTTCTATGTCGTTTTGTTCCGATGTGTTTATCATCTTGGGTGTGTATGGATTGACTGCGAGAAAGAGGGAGAGTTAAAAATTACGTGAATTCTGAGTCTGACTCTCCTACCTCCATCAATAAATCACTGTTTGACAAGCAAAAACTTCAAAATTTTTGAGATATAGCAAAATAAAACATAATTAATTCCCAATAATAAAAGTTGTAGTAAAAAGAAATCCATAATTTCTGCATAATAACCAAAGTTTACATTACAATAGTTATAATGATCAGATTTAGGTCAAATATGGGCCGTTTTGTTCGATAGCTTGTGGCCATTTTGAAGGTAAATTCATTATAACTATCTCATAGAAGTCCTCGTCCCTATTGGCAGAAAATTGAAGCAGTCGATTTTCACAAAATTTTCTGTTGAAGCGGTTTTTTGACCAGCAAAATTGTTCGCCATGGACAAAAACAGATGGTAATCGCTTGGTGCCAGGTCCAGACTATAAGGTGGATCCATAAGAACCTCTCAACCAAGCTCCCAGAGCTTCTGGTGAGTCACTTTCAATGAGTATGGCCTGGCGTTGTCCTGATGGAACACAGTTCCTCTTCTATTGCTAAAACTGGCCGCTTCTGGACAATTGCTTCCATCAGATGGTTCAATTACTGACAATATAGTTACGAGTTAACTGTTGTGCCGCAGAGGAGCAACTCATAGTAGATAATTCCCTCTCAATCCCACCAAACACATAGCAAAAGTTTCCAGGCTGTCAATCCTAGCTTGGACACCGTTTCCGCCTGCTCACTGCTTTTTGACCACGACCGTTTTTGCTTGACGTTGTCGTGAGTGATCCACTTTTCATCACTAGTCACCAACCGCTTCAAAAATAGGTCGATTTTGTTGCGATTCAAAATCGATTCTCAAATGGAAATTCGTTCCATGAGGTTTGTTGCGTTAACTCGTGTGGTACCCATAGATCGAGCTTCTTCTTGGGATCAGCCTTATTCAAATGGTTCCATACAATTTTTTGTGCAATCTTTAGCTCTTGGGCAATCGGAACAGTGCTTACATGACGGTTGGACTCGTCAATCTGCATGATTTTATCGACAATTTCGACAATTGGATTTCCAGAGCGTAGTGCGTCTTTGACATCGAAATTACCGGAACGGAATCGACGAAACCAAAACTGTGCGTGATTAGCTTTTACTTTATTAGGACTATAAACTCTATTCAAGTACATTTTCAGCCGCCTGGCTTGCATTTTCAACTTTATCGAAGAAAAACTGTAAAATATAATTAAATAATTAATAGTTAAATTATCTTTGCTAGTGCCTATCTTTGACGCGCGCACAAACTAAGCTGAGTCAACTAATCACAAATCTGTCAAAAAAGTTTTTGTAGTACGGAATCTCATCTTCCTAACGTCATCTAGTGGAACTCGATCGGATTTACTATGGTGACTTAATTAAACGTAGAGGCGACAATTCGTTCAAATTGGACGAACTGGGACAAAAAACCATAGAACTTAAAAATAAAATTGACTGAACTGAACTGACACACGTCAAAATCAAAATTATTGAGCCTGAGTATTTTATTGTATATAGAACAAATTTATTTAAATTGAGAATACTACAGTGACTAAATAAAATGGGCCTTACATTCTCAATAAATCTCAAAAATTGAGGTAAACGTAGAATGTAAACAAAAAGATGCCATATTTAGGCTACGCCAATCAAAAACGAGCCCACGCTTGTCGCCACTGTGTGGTTTATTAATAAGTCATTGTGGGAGTTACATACAAATAAAGACCTCTAATAGAAAAATAATGGATTTCTTTTTACACCTCCTAATTAGCTCAGAAACATAGCAGCATAACAGAGCCAGATATTTTTATGCATCCCAGAAACAGACATGGAAACGAGCGTCAAAAGAAACACGGAAAAGGCCTAGTCTAACACAGGGTTTATGCACTTCAACACCTCTCCACTCACAAACACACCGAATAGGCCTAAAAGGCAGAAAGTCAACAATCTCGAATGGTCTAGCATGAAATCCCATCATTACCTCTAGACTCTAATCGAGAAATCCTAACTAATGGGGTGATAATGTCGATTTGAACTTAATAGTTCCATACCACTTACAAATTGGACGGCACCATAAAATTAGCTCGCGGTATAATTTCAGCGGCTTCCAACGGCCGAGACTCGTTGGCATTCAGGTCCACGTCCATGAATAAACCATCTCTTATATTCGCTATTGATAAATTCTTATTCCTTTCAGAATCCGACCAATAAATAAGGGAACGGTCCCCTCGGCCTGCTGGACCGCATTTTCCAGCGTGCCTCCATTGTTCATTTCATATTACCGCAACGATGCCGTTTCGGCTTATATGGCAGGCCGGCCGGCCGGAAAAAACCCAGAAAAATTTGCCACCTTCCTGTCGACATTTCCGCCGGAGGAAAAAAAAACTGGTCCTTCGAGGCGGGATAGGCCGGCTACAAATTGGTTTCGGATTGGGGTTGAGATGGCGGGACCATCGCGACGTCTAGAACGGTGTTTGATTTTGATGAGGCAGAGCAAGAAGTCCGGTTTTGAAGAGTCAATTAATTTCGGTTCGGTTCAAGTTCGTGGCGTTTGTTTTTTGTGGGCGATTTAATTGTCGTGTGTTTTGTCGTTTGATTGGTTTTGGAGTGGTGATGGATTGTGGCTTGGTTGTCTGTGTGGATGTCGGTTGCTTATGGGTTCTATGCACACAAGTACTTTGCAATTTCTCTCTTCTGTCAAACTTTCAATGTGAAAAATTATGATTCAAATACTAACACACCAATTGAAAAATCCCCGGTCTACCATAGTAAAACACAATTTTTTTTGGCAAAATTCGATTTTATTTCACAGCATAGTTGCCTTCGATAGCGATACAGCGATTATAGCGATCTTCCAACTTTTCGATACCATTTTTGTAGTACGATTTTTCTTTCGCTTCAAAATAGGCCTCAGTTTCGGCGACTACTTCTTCATTGGCGCTGAATTTCTTTCCAGCGAGCATTTTTTTGAGGTCTGAGAACCGGAAAAAGTCGCTGGGGGCCAGATCTGGCGGATACGGTGGATGCAGAAGCAATTAGAGGCCCAATTCATGTAATTTTGCCATTGTTTTCATTGATTTGTGACACGGCGCATTGTCTTGATGAAGCAGCACCTTTTGTTTTCTTCAAATGTGGCCGTTTTTTAACGATTTCATCCTTTAAACGATTCAATAACGCTATATAATAATCGCTGTTGATGGTCAGGACCTTTTGGAGGTAATCAATGAATATTATACTTTGTCATCCAAAAATAATGAAGCTATAACCTTGCCAGCTGACTGTTGTGTTTTTCCTCGCTTTGGATTCGGTTCATCGTGTGCAGTCCACTGAGCTGACTGTCGATTGGACTCGGGAGTAAAATGATGGAGCCATGTGTTTCATCCATTGTCACATATCGACGCAAAAATTCAAGTTTATTGCACTTGAACAGCTTTAAACACTGCTTAGAATCACTAACACGTTGTTGCTTTTGATTGATTGTGAGCTCGCGTGACACCCATTTCGCACACAGCTCTCTCATGTACAAATATTCCTGTATGATATGATGTACACGTTCAGATAATATCTTCACAATGTTTGCTATCTCGATCAACTTCACTTTATGGTCATTCAAAATTATTTTGTGAACTTTCTTGATTTTTTCGTCGGTGACAACCGACGGCGTCCAATGCGTTCGCCTTCTTCGGTGCTCATTTCACCACGTTTAAACTTAGCACACCAATCAATGATGGTTGATTTTCCTGGTGCAGATCCCGGAAACTCTTCATCAAGCCAAGATTTTGCTTCAACTGTATTTTTTCCCTTCTGAAAGTAATATTGTACCAGCACAAGAAATTAGTTTTTTCCATCTTCTTTCAAATAACAAAAGTAGCTACACTAACAACGCAATATCTCACAAACTAATGGTCGGACTGCTGTCAAATTTTAACACGTATCGTTTTAAGGTTGTAACTAACTAAAAATCTTATGAATTTAATATTAGCACCGCCATCTGTGCATCAGACTGGGGACTTTTCAATTAGCCTAATACAACTCTTCCTCGACTTTTCACTTCAAACTTTTGTGCAGCATAATTTATCTGAAAAATGAAATTTGTAAAGTAGTTTGGTGCAATTAGTGAAATTGTAGGATTTGAAGCGAAAAGAATCTCTATTCTTTTGAAAAAAAAAACAGCCGTTGCATCCGGTTAAAGGTATACCTATAATATAATAATAGTTAGTGTAGCATAATTGGCAATAATAAATGAAAATGTTCATCGTACCTGGAGTTCGTTATCGGGCTCTATTGAAAGATCATTTTTTCCAATTATCGTGAAAAATAAATCGGAAGAATTTAAGTACCAATAGAACAGCCTTCTAAGTATAGAATAGTTTGACAATTAGGTTTTTTTTTAATTAACTATTCACAGCATTGGGACGAAATTTGGCAGATATGATACATAGTTATGTTGAAAGACTCATAAACAAATTTTCCCACCATTCATTCTGTTTATGAGGGGTTGAAATCTCCAAACAATTTCAGCACCTGTGTATAGCTCATTTCATTTTGAATTTCTTAGCCTTCTTTCAAGCTAAGCTGAACAAAGAACTACACAATGCAATAGTTGCACAAATTTTCAGTCACCTTAGTTGGTGTAAAGGATTTTTCAATAAAAAATACATTACTATGGATAAGATTGAACTATCAAGCTATAATAATAATATAGAAATCCATACGGTTTCTTTGGCATAACTGATGAAAACATACCCACATTACACAAAAATTTAACGGAACATCACGGTGAATATAAAACAATAGAGCAAAGAAAAATCCAACCAGTGATTTACTGGAGATTAAGATTCAAGTACATACAAGTGATTATTCCTCCAGTGTCATATGTATATATTATCGCATTATGCATAATGATGACATATACCCTCCCTGTATTCGGCAATAAATTCAGAAAGGGTAGTTATTATTCTTAAGCTGAAGGGGTGAGTTCCACTGTACCAGCTGTTTTTACACTATAACTTTGAATACGATAGTATCAATTAGGATCTAAAAAAATTACATTCGTTAGTAATCAAATATCTATTGTGCTGGGATGGCAGATATATATCAATATTCCTTTTGTGTGTGGTTTCAACCTTGCAGCAGTTAAAAGGGATGAAGTTGGCTTTCGTTACCGTGCATTATCGATGATATTGTTGGGGATGGATATAATGATATCATTCGCTGAGATTGAATTTAATTGGATAGACTGTTGTGAGGTTGGCAAAAATAATGAACAAAAGATAAGTTTGTCTTTTGAAAGTTTCAGTCGATTCTATTTCAATCAAGCTGTTTGCTTTCACTATTTAACTTTGAAATCAAGATCAAACATTTCCTTCATTGATGAATGTTTTCACAATTTTTCTCTATTATTCTGAAACTTCAATCTTGACGGCACACATTCATAAGAACCTAATGATTTTGAAAACGAAAACTGATCTGCAGTTGTGGATAGCTTCTCTAGTTTACTCAATGTCAGAAGTTGTTACTCTACAGCTGTTTCTGCTACTTTCAACTTATGAAGAAATTTATACATTGTTTTATACATTATCTTTTCTTATAATTACAGAGTAAGCCATTTGTTTGTTGTCTCCTAGGTCTTTTCAAGACCTCTCAAAATCGTAGAGCTTATACGAATCAATATCTATTAGTAGGGATAACAACAAGTTATCTCCTTGAAATTTTTTTACACCAAGTTTGGGAATTTCTACTTTTTTTTATTTTGGCTGAGCATGGAAGTTTAGTCACTACCAAAAACTTCCTAATGAGAGAAAGTTCAATTCATGGGAAGTATATTTACTTCATATATTTCCTACACAAACCACCAACTCTTTTCATACTGAAAACCTTTGCCATAATCATTCAACGATTCAAGTACCTCTAAACCAACCATATCAAACCCATCGATTTCACGCCAGTCAATACCCCTACCCTCAGAACCAATACCATCAATATTGATCCCATCATCGCCAGCCCATAAACAACAATAACCAAAATTGATTCGAATGGGATTAGTTAAGAAAGAAAAATATGCGCATGAGAAATTTGATTCGCTAATAAATTCCTGGTGATTCTGGAGTTTGGTCCCTCAAAACTGTATGGATTGAGAAACTTATTTATAAGTGCATAAATTATTGGCTCATCGTATATTTGATTCAAACATGATTTACAAAACATAGGGAAAGGTACCCGCATCAAAAATTGGTTTCGCTAAAAAATATCTGAAATCTCAAGAAAATAAAGACGGAAAAATTAAATTACAGAATTAATTCAACTACGAAAAAGGATGCGCATCGAGACTTGGCTGTGCAAATAAATGAGATTCATTCTCGAAATCTAGCCATAGCCAAAACTCTGATGAATCAAAATGAAGGCATTAAAATAATCGCAGAATAATAAATATGTTTTATAGCTAAAACATCCGACATAATCCTGCGGCTCGGTAACAAACCCATTGGTTTTACGGCACTCAATTCTTCTCCTCATGATACCAATAACATAAATATTGATCCAATCATCACCAGCCCATAAATAACATTAATCGAAATTGATTAGGATGCTTCGGCAAGTTGGAATCGAAATGTATGCGCATAAAAAATAAGTTTCGAATATGAATTCTATATAAGGCTGAAGTTTGTTTGAAATAAAGAATAATTTGATTTATAATAATGAATTTATTAGTTCAATGCACAATTAAAAACTTTGATATATACAGATTACGTCAAAAAAATGTTGCGCACCGAAAACTTGCGTAAAAATGTGTTTTCTTCAATCAAAACTTCATCAAACTTGTTTGAAATAAAAAAGAATTCAATTTATAATAATAAATTCAGTGATTCAATTCACTATTCAAATCTTTGATATATAAAAATCACGTAAAATAATATCGCGCACCAAAAACTTGCGTAAAAATGTGTTTTCTTTAATCAAAAATGGCTGTAGCCAATTTTCTAATGAATTCGATATACAGGGTGTTTCCTAAACATGCGGCAAAAATTCAGGGGGTTGTTCCTTGGACTATTTTAAGCATGTTTTGTCCTTGGATGATTTTTGAAAAACCTCTTTGTTTCGAAGATACAGGGCGAACAACATTTTTCATATTTTTAAAATTAATAATAGTTTAAATAAAAATGCGTACCGCACTGTGTTTACTAAGTAGGTACAATTTATTTTTAAATTTGTTTAACAACATTCCAATTACTAAAAACGGCCAGTTTTTTGACTAAAAATTGATAAGTGCAGAAAATGTGGAAGACTTGCGAAATCGGATCATTGCTGGGTGTAACTTAATAAGAAATGATCCTGGTGTTTTTGAAAGGGTTCGGCAGTCAATGAGGAGAAGATTGGATGCTTGTATGCTGGCTAGAGGTGGTCATTTTCAACAGTTTTTGTAGGTTGAGTTGAATTTTCATGTAATTTTTCATAATAAAATGTTATTATCTGAAATTTTGTTTCCCCTATATCTTCGAAACAAATAGGTTTTTCAAAAATCATCAAAGGACAAAATATTCTTAGAATAGTCCAAGGAACAACCCCCTGAATTTTTGCAGCATGTTTAGGAAACACCCTGTATATGTAATATCACTAAAATGAAATATTACCACCAAAGTATTATCTGTAGTGTTTCAACTCCTGTTTTGGCCAATCACATTTTAGATGCTCTACGGAATTGTTTTATTATCTAATCTTGTTCGTGCTCTTTTCAATATTTTTCGCAGATGTTGTCTATTTTGATATTGAATTTATCCGTAGATGCATGTTCTTGTATGCAATTCCTTTTTCCCAATTTGAATGTGTTTTCAAAAAAGTCTGTTGTTTCATTTGGATTTGTCGACCTTTTTTTGTCATCAGTTTGAGGTATACGTTAACATGAAATAAATCTTTATATTCTTTAATTTTCACTTACTATTCCTTTTTTTCGAACGAACGAAATTGTGATTCAATATTTACCATTCCAAAGAAATAATACATCATTCATGACTTTTCATTGGCGGAGCCATGTGAGAATGAAATAATCATTCAAAATATTTTATAGCGTAAGCGTTGTGCATAATCCTTCCGAGCGGCTTCAAACCCATCGATTTCACGGCACTCAATACCCCTCCCCAGAAAACCAATACCATCAATATTGATCCCATCATCGCCAGCCCATAAACAACAATAACCGAAATTGATTCTGATGCGTCGGCACCCATCGAAGCAATACGTTAAGATCAGAGCAAATCCCCGCGCGATGCGAAATACATTTTGCGGTTTGATAAATACGCGCACTTAACGGACAGAGTGGCCCACCTCGCTATAAATTACTGTTCGAAAGGATCGGTCTGGAATTAAACAAATAAACCACAGACGGTTTTAGAGACCACAGAGTTGGATCAGGTTCGGGAGTGGAGGTATCCGCATCAAAAATTGGTTACGCATACAAATGTCAAGTAATTCTGTGGGTTATTCCATCGAATATTAAAGCAGAAACAAAATATAATGTGTTCTCTACCTAAATTCATTGAAATATATGCGCATCAAGAAATTGGTTACGCACACAAATACCACATTCCATCGAATTATAGTGCAGAATCGAAATATAGTGTTTGCAGTACCAAAATTCAGTGAAATGTATGCGCATCATAAATTGGTTACACATACAAATGGCAAACAATTCTCTGGGTAATCCTATAGAGTTTCATTGCAGAATGAAAATATACTGTTTGCTCTACGAAAATCATATGAAAAGTATGCGAATTGAAAATTGGTTACACACACAAATGCCATAGGTTATTCTATCGAATTTCAGTGCAAAAACAAAATACATATATTGTTTGCTCTATAAAAATCCAGGGAAAAGTATACGCATCGAAAATAGGTAATACGCATAAATGCCAAATAATTCTCTAGATTTTAAGTTATTCCATCGAATTGCAGTGCGGAATCGAGATATAGTGTTTGCACTACCGGAATTCAGTGAAATGTATGCGCATCATAAATTGGTTGCACATACAAATGGCAAACAATTCTCTGGCTTATCCTATAGAGTTCGAGTGCACAATGAAAATATAGCGTTTGCTCTACGAAAATCATGTGAAAAGTATGCGAATTAAAAATTTGTTACACACACAAATGTCATAGGTGATTCTATCAAATTTCAGTGCAAAAACAAAATACATATATTGTTTGCTCTATAAAAATCCAGGGAAAAGTATACGCATCAAAAATTGGTAATACGCATAAATGCCAAATAATTCTCTAGATTGTAAATTATTCCATCGAATCGCAGTGCGGAATTGAAATATAGTGTTTGCTCTACCAAAACTCTGTGGAATATATGCGCATCAAGAATCGGTTACACATACAAATAAACAATAATTCCTCAAGTTATTCTATCGAGTTTCAAGTTCGATGAAAATTAAGTGTTGGCTCTATCGACATTCAGTGGAAAGAGTGCGCATCAAAAATGCTCATACACAAATACCACAGGCTTTCCATCGAATTTGAGTGCAGAATCGAAATATAGTGTTTGCTCTATAAAAATCCGAAAAAAAGTATGCGCATCAAAAATTAATAATACATACAAATGCCGAATAATTCTCGAGTCTAGGTTATTTAATCTAATTTCAATACAGAAACGAAATATAGAGGATACTCTACCAAAATTCAATGGAATATATGTGCATTAAAAGTTGGTTACAAATACAAATAACAAAAAATTTTAGTTTCTATCGAGTTTCAGTGCAAAATGAACATAAAGTGTGTAAAGTATGCGCATCAAAAATTGATAGTACAGATAACTGACAAATAATTGTTTAGGGTCTGGGTTATTCCATCGAATTTCAGTGCAGAATCGAAATATAGTGTTTGCCATACCTAAGTTCTGTGGAATATATGCGAATCAAAAATTGGTTACTGATACAAATAACAAATAATTCTCTAGGTTATTATATGGAATTCCAGTGGAGAATGAAAATATAGTGATTGCTCTTCGAAAATTATTTGAAAAGTATGAGAATCAAAAATTGGTTGCATACATAAATGCCATAGGTTATTCCATCAAATTTCAGTTCAGAATCGAAATATAGTGTTTGCCCCATCAAAAAGCAGAGAAACGCATCAAAAATTGGTTACGTACGAAAATGCATAATAATTATCTAGAGTCTAGGTTATTTTAACGAATTTCGCTGCAGAATCGAAATATGTGTCTACTTTAGCAACATTCAGTAAAATTTATGCGCATCAAAAATTGGTACCACATACAAATGACAAATGATTATCTAGGTTATTCTATCGAGTTTCAGTTTAGGATGAAAATTAAGTGTTTGCCTTGCCGAAATTCAGGGGGAAGTATGCGCATCAAAAATTAATTACGCATATATAATAAATGATGAATATTTTTGGAATTTACATAGTCTCACAGAAGTTGCATTAACACGATATTATGAAGCTCTTTAAATCAAAACTAACTACCAACTACGAATTGAAAAATACTTGTATACCTATCCTCCTACCTGAATATAATATGTGGAAAAAAGACGTAAAAGGACAAATCATTCCAAGGGATAATTTAGGGGAAAAAAACATCGAAATTAACCTCACCACTGATAGTTTAAATTTTTTCCTACCACATCGACGAATATGACGAGCCGTCGCTGACGATAATCAATTTTGGCCAAGATGCGCGGTTTAGCCCCCCTTGGATCTACGCGGGGGCCCGTGTCGAGGGGCACCCGGCGTGGACCTTCAAAGGCGCCCCCCCAATTGTTTTATCGAATCCTGATGATAATTACATGACAACATGTGGTTTATTGCCGGAATGTTTGGCTAGAAGATTGGATTTATTATGGGAGTTTCATCTTCGGGGATCGAACACTTAGAGCGATGATGAGATGGTGAATGGGATGGGGTCCAGCGGTTAATCTCTTCTGGAGATGCGAGGAAGAGAAAGAGAGAGAGAAAAGGTGTGAGAACGTGTTGGTTTTATTTATTTATTGATGAAAGGTGAATTTGAAAGAGGGTATGAATATTTCATTAAACGAATTGGAAAAATAAGAAAAGCACTGAGGTGGAGTCAAGAGTTTTTGTGCGCTGTTTCATTCATATACCAAATGTGCCGTTGGAGACCACATAACTGAAAATAGATTTCATATGAGATGCGATTGAAGATCGCCTACCTTCTATAGAATGTTCCCATTTTGATAATAGAAAGAAATCGTGTAGGTATATATGAAGAAATATCAAAGGATGGTTATTATATTTTGATGGATGGTTATTATATTTTGAGTAGTTTTTCAATCTCAAGTCAAGTATTTATTTAACAAGCTACTTGATTTTTATCAGTTTTATTGTGTAGTGTTACATCAATACAAAAATGATGAAATGGGAAAAAACCTTGCGAAAAACACTTTTATTTATTAAACTTATTGTATAAAAGAACCGAAAAAATCAACTTTTTTGAAATAGAAACATATATCGAATCAATATAAATCAATCAAAATAAAAAATAATAAAAAAATAAAGTTTTCCAATATTGATAAACCTCCAGGCTTGTTTGATTTCATAATTTTCCATCCAGGATCTAAGACACATGAAGCAACTTTTAGATTTGTCGCCAAACCTATTGTGGGTTTTTGTAACTGTAAGAGCAGCTCTGGAAACTTGTCTTTCAACAGGAGCTGAAGATGCTGGCGTTGATAAAAAATTCTTGGTCATTTTGGCCAAGTTTGGGAAGATATTTGTGAAACTACCAAAATCTACCAATAGATTTCAGAGAAATGTGAAAAAACTACTAATGAAGTCACACTGGCAACTGCTTCAGTATCTCGGCGCTCGAGGAATCCCCTTATTTGGTGTAAGCGCACACAAGATTGCAGAAATATATGCCGTGCAACGCGGGCATATCGAGCTCAAGTAATATCAAGTAGATCTGCCTTTGAAAAAAGTCCCAAATACATGGGGGTCAAATTGTTCAATGCTTTGCCAGCTTCACTGAAAAATTTGAAGGATGAGAAAATATTCAAGACCTCACTCTCTGAATTGTTGTTGTCTAAATGTATTTATAGTGTTGATGAATATATGTGGAAGATAAATTAGCTTAATTTAGGTTATTTTTTGTATTTGACATATCCTATACCTATAGTTGTTGCTGTTGTATATATAATTGATATTGTGTATATGATGTAATAATGGTCTAAAGGATAAATATATATTATTATTATAAATATATATTATTATTGATATCAAGTCTAGCAATAAATATCGAAAATCAAGTCAAGTCGAGCTCAAGTATGTTATTTTTCACGAGCTTGATTTTCAAGTCAAGTAGTTGGTTAAAATGTCAAGTTACTTGGCGGTTGCAGCGCCAAATTTTTTTCATGGCATTTTTCACGACGAATCCTCACTTTTGCGGCTGTACATCCTCGATATCTTAACGAATTTCATCTTTAAGATCTTGAACCGATTGGAGAACATTGGCATTAACCTTGTCTCTCCCCAAAAGTAAAAAGTCTTTTGCAGTGAATTTTAACAAGTTCAATTGTTGAAGCGCGTAATGGTGTGGTTTTACTATCAAAAGACGACAACTTCAAAAGTGTCAGCAGCCTAGATAGATCCGCTTTCTTTCAATTATCGTGTTTGCGATCTGAAATTGAATTTAACGATTCTCTATCAGTTAATCCCATATTTAAACATTGTTTGAACTACTTCCTGTTCGGTATTCGGTTATCAAAGAAATTTCGGACGGTATGATAGTGTCTTGTTACGAAGAACAAACGAAATTTCTCTATCTGCTATTTAATCTGATTATGGCCTAAGTAAAAGCACTTGTAATTCAGCAAAACCATCAAAAGTAACAGTTTCTTTGTTAATGTCACAAAATAAATTTGATTAATATTTATCAGTGATAGTGAATGGTGAATTTGTATTATTTATGTACTGTCTGCTTCTTTCAGATTTATTGGCTCCATTCATCTAGCGCCTAATTTATCTCTTCTATAAGCGTCAGCAAATATACTCGACAAAGTTATTATCGTTATTTCAACTTGACATACTAATATCTCCAATTATCATTGATCCTAATTTGAATAAACACCTAATACAAAGTTTGTGTTCCATTGAAGAATGTCCGCCACTTTGGTATATCATTTTCACTGATAAACCTTTGGAATATTTCGGAGAAAAAATGTAATCGTTCTAGAATTATCATAGTTTACGTTTCGGAACAGACAAATCAATAAACTGCAAATATTTTCGGTAAATAAAAATTCGGTCGGATTTTTTGTCTCTGGAATATCAGGTTATTGCTTATCGATATTCTTCTGGATATTTCTATCTTTCTAAGTTATGCTATGCACACAAAATTTGGCACTATGCTTGAAACTGTTATTTTTTCATAAACGCAAAGTCTAACTCAGAGTGATAAACATAGACAGAGGGAGCATATGTCATTTTCAGTAAGCAAATTTTTGATGTTCCATCAACGTTTCATATTAACTCAAAATAGACTGCGCAAAAAAATTAACGCACATTATGGAAATCTCAAATTTATTCTACAACTGAAGGTGTTCTCAATGATAATTATTTTTATCAGAATTATGCATGCATATGTTATCCACTTTCAACGTTTTTCTTCAATACAGATGTTTTTTCCCAGCAGGAATAAGAAAAGATGAGATTATCAGATTTTTAATGTATTGGCTCCATTCTGAAATCAGTTGTTCTCGATCAATAGTTTTTCTTTCGTTTGATTTTCTACACTCGATCGCTATGCAACACAAAACACGCAATTTGGCCCAAGGAATGTGCCCAAGCGGTAGTTTTGCGAGAAGAAGGGTGGACATACACAAAAATTGCAGAAAGGTTTGGAGTTTCCCAAACAAGTGTGGCAAGAGGCCCAGCTCTTACCCCAGCCCATCGAAGGGCGCGTTTGGATTTCGCGAGAGAGCATATCCATTGGGAAGACGCTGATTGGGAAAGAGTTCTCTTCACAGATGAGTCTAGATTCTGCCTCTACCATTGTGATCGACGTTTCCTTGTATACAGACGTCCACATGAAAGATATGCTCAGCGCAATTTCCTGAATACTACTGGTTTTGGGGGAGGATCGATTATGGTATGGGGTGAAATATCTTTGACAGCTCGCACAGACCTAGTGGTAGTTGATAATGGAGCTATGAATGCTGATAGGTATATAAGGAACATTCTTGAAGAGCATGTAGTGCCATTTGCCCCATACATTGGTGAAAATTTCATTTTTATGGACGATAATGCCAGACCCCAACGTGCGCGCATCTTTCAGGAGCACCTTGAAGAGGTTGAAGTCTCTCGAATGGAATGGCCAGCAAGAAGTCCAGATCTCAATCCGATTGAGCAGGTTTGGGACAACCTCAATAGAAGGCTGAGAAGTTCAGAAAATCATCCAGCTACTCTTAATGACTTAGGAATCCAACTCAGAGAAATCTGGGAAGGATTCGATCAGAACATTTTAAGATCACTCATTTTGAGTATGAACCGTCGTTGCCGAACTGTAATCAACGCAAGGGGTGGAAATACCAAGTATTAAATCACTTATCAGCATTCCAGTATTTTGCAAATTGTTTATTTCTCTTCTTTCACATAAGATTCGGTGAAATCCTGAATTTTTCTTCCATTTAATGTGTCTTGTTTCGTTCAAAACCTTCCCGAGAGAACATAAAAAATTAGTTAAAAAGTCAATGTAGAGTTAACTTTCATTAAAATTTAGATTTTCAGAATGTGCGTTAATTTTTTTGCGCAGTGTATATCACAATCCGGCAACGTAATCTAACCATGTTGGGGACATGTGAAAATTTCGTTTTCTTCCTCTATCGAAGTTAATTACTTAATGAACTCGATCAGATCTGTAGTCAAAGAAATATTAGGTGTTTATTTTCTAATATTCTTTTTGAATTTGTAGAAGAAATAAACGTTTCACAATCAATTCAGCACTCAAAAACTAAAACTCAGTATACTTCCTGAGTAATTTTCTGAAATACCCCGACGTTGGTGTTTTCGCTGAGAAGATCACACCCCACAGCGTGTGAAATACATTTCTCGAAAATCCTCCTTTCTAGGTGTTCTTTTTTCACGTCATCCGATGCAGGAAATATGTATATGTAAGTTCAAGCAGGAGAATGCGAGACAGATGCACTACCGAGAAGGATATGGTAACGCTCCATTTCAACTTGTCTTGGGCTAAATGAGTACGATTTGTTATATCTTCTGCGGACCTAATCTAATCTAAGAAAGTCACGGTTCAATTATCACGTCGTGGAACGGTTAAATATCGCTAAAACAAAATGGAAATATATCAAGATACCGATATGCATCTGGAGCGTAGCAAACGTTATTTTGTGAGTTTGCACACACACACAGGGAGTTGATGTGGAAATTTACGGCTCACTGCTTGGATGGACAAACGCATATTTGACTTACTATCTTCTGTGTGAGATGTTCGAAGATTAAGTGAGGAGTTATGCAGATGAAAATAGCAAATAACGAATAGCAATAACAATTAACTAAAGGGTGATTTTTTTAGAGCTAAAGAACTTTAAATTGCAATAAAACAACGATGGATTATTCGATTACATGAATTTTATTTATCCGCAAGGTAATCTTGTGGCATTACATTTTAAATATGATTTCTGGCATATGATCGCCACGGCTGGCTCGGATGTAGTCCAATCTGGACGTCCAATTTTCGATGACTTTTTCCAACATTTGTGGCCGTATATCGGCAATAACACGGCGAATGTTGTCTTCCAAATGGTCAAGGGTTTGTGGCTTATCCGCATAGACTAATGACTTTACATATCCCCACAGAAAGTAGTCTAGCGGTGTTAAATCACAAAATGTTGGAGGCCAATTCACAGGTCCAAAACGTGAAATTAGGCGGTCACCAAACGTGTATTTCAATAAATCGATTGTGGCACGAGCTGTGTGACATGTTGCGCCGTCTTGTTGGAACCACAGCTCCTGGACATCATGGTTGTTCAATTCAAAAATGAAAAAGTTAGTAATCATGGCTCTATACCGATCACCATTGACTGTAACGTTCTGGCCATCATCGTTTTTGAAGAAGTACGGACCAATAATTCCACCAGCCCATAAAGCGCACCAAATAGTTAGTTTTTCTGGATGTAACGGTATTTCGACAAACACTTGAGGAGTAGCTTCACTCCAAATGCGGCAGTTTTGTTTGTTGACGTAGCCATTCAACCAAAAGTGCGCTTCATCGCTAAACAAAATTCGCTCATGAAAATCGGGAACAACGGCTCATCTCATTTCGAAATAAAATTGCACTATTTGCAAGCGTTGTTCAGGCGTGAGTCTATTCATGATGAATTGCCAAACCAAACTGAGAATAAGTCACTTGACAGCTGTTGTATCGGTCGCCATCTTGAACAGAAATGCCAACGTAAACTTATATACCTCGAAAAAAAACACCCTATATTAGCATTTAAAAGTCAAGGGTTGAATTTCGTATTTTCTATCGAAAGTCTTCATACAGCAAAATATCAGTTATCATTTTGAAAATAATTGAAAGAAGTGGACAGTTTTTTTACATTAATTGTTGATAGATGACGTTTTCGATATTGTGCGAAACAAGTGCGTTTGATATCTGTGTATTAATGAAAGTAATAAATATACTTCTTTATTTCGAATAAAGCTTACGAATAAGATGCTCAACTGATATGTAATAGTGTCTAAATACAATTTAGTGGTGACCTTTCTAATCTGTCATTGAAAAAATCCCCAAGATTTAAAGTTTTATAATCGATGTTTTCGAGTTCCTTTGAATTATTTATATTTTTAATGCTAAAGGGTGTTTTTTTAGAGCTATAGAACTTTAAATTGCAATTAAACAACGATGGATTATTCGATTGACATTAATTTTATTTATCCGCAAGATAATCTTGTGGCATTACATTTTAAATTACATTTCTGGCATATGACCGCCACGGCTGGCTCGGATGTAGTCCAATCTGGACGTCCAATTTTCGATGACTTTTTTCCAACATTTGTGGCCGTATATCGGCAATAACACAGCGAATGTTGTCTTCCAAATGGTCAAGGGTTTGTGGCTTATACGCATAGACCAATGACTTCACATAGCCCCACAGAAAGTAGTCTAGCGGTGTTAAATCACAAGATCTTGGAGGCCAATTCACAGGTTCAAAACGTGAAATTAGGCGGTCACCAAATGTGTCTTTCAATAAATCGATTGTGGCACGCGCTGTGTGACATGTTGCGCCGTCTTTTTTGAACCACAGCTCCTGGACATCATGGTTGTTCAATTCAGGAATGAAAAAGTTAGTAATCATGGCTCTATACCGATCACCATTGACTGTAACGTTCTGGCAATCATCATTTTTGAAGAAGTACGGACCAATAATTCCACCAGCCGATAAAACGCACCAAACAGTCAGTTTTTCTGGATGTAACGGAAATGCCAACTTAAAGTTATATACCTCGAAAAAAAACGCGCGTTACTTCTTTATTTCGAATAAAGCTTACGAATAAGGTACCCAACTGATATAAAATAGTGTCTAAATACAATTTAGTGGTAACCTTTCTATTCTGTCATTGAAAAAATCCCCACGATTAAAGTTTTATAATCGATGTTTTTGAGTACCCTTGAATTATTATTTATTTATATTTTTAATGCTATAGGTACTGTAATTTACTGAAAATTCTGATAGGTGAAAGTTTCTTTTCAATATTTAACAAAAATGAGAATATTAAAAAAAAATCGATGGATGTTTATTTCATTGTAATAAGGAAGGTATGCCATGAACCATAGAAAACGATATCAGCCAAAAGGTGTTAAATCACAAGATCTCGGTGGCCAATTGTAATCCCTTCATGGAGAAATAACAGGGCGAGGAAACTTTTCTTGTAAAATTGTGATTATTTCGTTACTTGTGTGACACGTAGAGCCGTCTTGTGTAAAATACACGTCGTTCAAATCAATATTTTCCAATTCTACGGTGTATTTGGTGTAATGTCATTTGTGGAATGCCAAATTCCCAAGATAACTCGATCTCAGGGTAATAAACATAGTTAGTTTAGGGGGAGCATATGTCATTTTCAGTAAGCAAATTTTCTTCCCAACATGAACTATCAAATTTGACATGAAGCGCGCGGATTCAATATTTACGTTTTTTTTTCCAAATTTCGAGTTCAAAATTTTCATGAACTGGGAGGTCTACGAACAATCGGTAAGCGGTGTTAGGATGAATGATCCCCAATTAGCCGAATTTCGCACTCACCTGAAAATTTTTTCAACGAAAAAGTTCTCGATTTTCCATTTGACTAGAATCAACAATCTAGTTGGTTGATCCAGACAAAACAATTGAATAACTGAAAAGCGCAAAACTACAACAATCACAAACAAAGATCTATTATTCATTCAGAGATATCAAATTTCGAATATGACTTTTATATAGAACTGATAAACTCTTGTGTGCAGCATATTTTACATCTGGACCCTCAAAACAATTCGAATCTCTCTAATCCCATCGAAAAATAATCTCAAATTACAAACAAAACTGCTTCGGCCTAAAAAAATCGCATTCGCTAAACCTGAAACTACAATAACAAACTCGAAAAAAACACAGATTGACACTGCCCTGAGGCATATTTCTCATTAATCGCATGTAATGCATGGGAAATTCTAACATTTGGACATATGAGTATAGGACACATGTGTTACACATGTCCCAAAACCACATGTTAACAATCTTGAGCCTCTGATTGATAACGTCAGTGACCCGTGGCCGAGAAGCTTTGAGTTTCGGCAATCAATCGTCGAAACGTCAAATCTAATAGCTTTATGTGGAAGATTGTAGATGTGACAGGGTAAAGAAAAATTGGTCCACGGTTATGTGACAGAAAACCTCTGAAATGATGAGAATACTCTACTTATGAATAACAGATTATAGTTTCCTGTTCTTCGGCTTGTAAATATTTTATCAATTCAGTATAATATTGTGTATTCTTATTATCTATTTATGGATCTAAAAGATTTATACAGGGTGTTTCCTAAACATGCGGCAAAAATTCAGGGGGTTGTTCCTTGGACTATTTTAAGCATGTTTTGTCCTTGGATGATTTTTGAAAAACCTCTTCGTTTCGAAGATACAGGGCGAACAACATTTTTCATATTTTTAAAATTAATAATAGTTTAAATAAAAATGCGTACCGCACTGTGTTTACTAAGTAGGTACAATTTATTTTTAAATTTGTTTAACAACATTCCAATTACTAAAAACGGCCAGTTTTTTGACTGAAAATTGATAAGTGCAGATGGTAAAGGAATACAGATTAAACACGGTTTTCATTTGAATTCGTTTTGTGATGTATTAGCAATTTTTAGGCAAAAAACTGGCCGTTTTTAGTAATTGGAATGTTGTTGAACAAATTTAAAAATAAATTGTACCTACTTAGTAAACACAGTGCGGTACGCATTTTTATTTAAACTATTATTAATTTTAAAAATATGAAAAATGTTGTTCGCCCTGTATCTTCGAAACAAAGAGGTTTTTCAAAAATCATCCAAGGACAAAATATTCTTAGAATAGTCCAAGGAACAACCCCCTGAATTTTTGCCGCATGTTTAGGAAACACCCTGTATATTATAGATATTCTTTTTTGGAAATTTCAGTTCATGGCTTGTTGAGTCACTCCCAATTATCCTGCCAATTCTTGTTGCATTTGACACGAGTCTTGATCAAGTGATTCCTCCAATTCTTCATCTTCGAAAACCTTCTTGAAATTTCACGATACTGCATAATAAATTTCAGTAAATATGATTTTGTCTAAATAAATAATAATAGATTGTAGAGCTTGTAGGTTCAATACAGTATCACAACTGATTTTGTATCAAATTTCATGATTGTTAGCTCTCATACTTTCCGAGAAAGCAGGCAGACAATTTTTTGATTCGATTTTTATGGGATATAATTTTTTATTTTCATCAATAAATCTGCTAAGCGAAGGTATCGCTGATATTGTCCCCACATCACTCATTTCATCGTTCTTGAGAAATTAAGTTGAAGAAATTATTCACTTCGGTTATACTACTACAGAAAATATTTTCTGCCTCAAAATCCAACATCAGACATGGGAAATAAATTCTGACATTTTGGGGCCCATTGACGTGAAAACAATTAACCTTCCTATAAAATCGGTGGGTCTTTCTATTACGATTACCCATCTGCTCATCCACAACAGATAAGGACATTCCATGAATACCAGAAGATGTTCGCCGATATCTAGCCTATATCCAAACATCAAACCTCACCCTTCTGGAACATAAACCATCACCAACATCTGCTGCAATTACCGTGAAATTCGACATATTCCACTGTTCATTTGAAGCAGCACACTAAATTAGCCCTCGCAATGACACCATATCTCAACCCTCCCAACTCAATGTGGTGAGCATTAGGGAGTTTTTTACGTACCAATAAAGGAGCTCGAGGTGTTCCTTTGAAATTAAATCGTCGGTCTGAAATTGCTCCCAAATTGTTGGTAAAAAAAAGAACGGGTTGTTTTTCTGTGCGGTTCACACTTGAAATTGTAATATTTAATTCTGTCAAGAAAGAAAGGGGTTGATTAGGACTGATAGGGTGATGTCTCAATTGTGGTGATTAGGTTTTAATGGCGTAGATTGGCGAGAACATGTGTTAGATGGGATAGTGTGGAAAAAATGGGATGGGCGATATACACGGTTTCCAATATGTTAGCCTTTTTTCTCGTTAGTACCATACTTTAAAAGATGCTTGTCAATTTCGGGACATAGAATTAAGTCTGGATAGAGATATTGGAGATTGGTTACGATCTCAGAGTAATAATCATAGATAGAGGAAGCATATGTCATTTTCAGTAAGCAAATTTTGTCTCCAACATGAACTATCAAATTTGACATGAAGCGCGCGGAAATAAAAACATATCAGTGGCACGATATTTCACTCAATTCGCGAGTTTCTCCACAAAGAACGCACTTCTTATGTCCATTGTGAATCAACGTTTCATATTAACTCAAATTATATTGAAAGAAGTACCTGAATATATCAGAAATTCAGAAAACAAACTTAAAGCGCGCCAAACCACGTGAAACAACCGATGACACTAGGAGAGCCAAAGTTGCCAAATATTGGATTTCAGCAGATAGATACAGATATATACACGCCTTACCTATAATTTCTGAAATAATATACTAAGCGCCCAACTGCAAGCATTTTCGAATCAATCAATAAAAAAGGTAATGAATATTCCCATGAAGGAATTTTAATTTTTTTTCAATTTCCTAAGGGGTAGGTATGGAAATTTTTACGAAAATTTTTTGACAAAATATTTTTCTGGTGATGTCGAAATTCGGCTCATCAGAGATCGTCAATTCTAGAAGCTTTCACCGATTTTGTGTGGACCTCACACTTTTTAGGAAATTTGAACTCGAAATTTGGGAAAAAACAGAAACAATTGAATTTCCATACAAAAATCGTTATATCGTCTAAATTATTTGTCACAGACACCTCAAATTAAAACGTTTTTGAAACATCCAGTTCTTATCTAAAACATAGTAAGGTTTCAAGTGCGTAGCTCACGTCCAGGAGTAGTTGCAGTCTCAGGAATATTATCCATTTTTTTTCCCGAAAATTTCAGATTTTCACCTATAATTTCTGAAATGATGTACTAATCGCCCATCAGTTATGACTGAAATTTTTTTAAGATAATTTTGTTGAATGTTCTCTGGTTCTGCTGATGCAAACAACTTCACTATATTTTGCATAGCCTTGAAATTTTTATCCTATAACTAATTGAAAAATTTCATATCAATCAAATTCGAAGTTTTGGAAAGTCCTGCCATAGTTACTATCAAGATAGTACGATCGTGAGAGTACTCTCATCATGAAAAAGAGCCTTTAGGCTTATTTCTACAATTATTATTGCTACTATTCGAAGTGTGCACTATTCACGGTTTTTACAAATGAACTTTTCTGAAATTTTCAATTATTTAAAATTTTTTTTATATTGGATACCTAACCTTATTTGAAATTAAATGTTAAACGATTAAATTTCCACATAAACCTCTATTCGAAACAGCATAGCCATTACGCATAAAGTAAACAACTGTCAAAACCGTCATATTCCTTACGAAAACACACAAGACAACATAGAGCACAATAAAAACAACACTAGCCACCAATTTGCCACCTGTCTAGTTAACCAACCGTATTTTGCGTCGGCAATAACTCATGTTACCACTTGGCAGAGCTGCTCATCCCGTAAGAGTGTTTGTAAACATGTAACCCACGACACAAGTGATGTTTTTGCCCCAGACTGAAACCCGAGGTGTCATGTGTTTCTGGTTAGGCTAGGAAACGTAAGACGTCTAGGAAATGTTGATCTTTACGATCCAACCTTTATGAGACCGCTTGGTCCTCTATTTTGCTCGTAAAAGTGCTGAGGCGCCCTTGGAACGGCTTGTTTCGAATTATGCTTTTTGGATTTTAGACGCGGTGACAAATTTGAGTCTAGGATAGGAGGTTTTCGGTGTTTGGTATGGTGAAGGATAAGATTTCCTGTTTCTGAAAGGCTGGTCAATACAAGAATCAACTGATAACGGTAAATAATATAGTAGTTAAACAGCAAAATTATCTATCGTCTTGATTTCAACTTTGAATTCATTTTTGCAAACATTATTATGACTTTCATTATTCACCTCTATATGTTCTTTGGTCCGTCATAACTTATCGATTCGATTGGTTTCAACTGCTAAGTTTATCTATTCTACAGTATAACACAATCATTGTAAGTAAATGATTTCAGATAGTGAAGATGAAATCTTTGCCCCAAATAAAGGGTGTTTTTTTAGAGCTATAGAACTTTAAATTGCAATAAAACAACGATGGATTTTTCGATTGACATGAATTTTATTTATCCGCAAGATAATCTTGTGGCATTACATTTTAAATATGATTTCTGGCATATGACCGCCACGGCTGGCTCGGATGTAGTCCAATCTGGACGTCCAATTTTCCATGACTTTTTCCAACATTTGTGGCCGTATATCGACAATAACACGGCGAATGTTGTTTTCCAAATGGTCAAGGGTTTGTGGCTTATCCGCATAGACCAATGACTTTACATAGCCCCACAGAAAGTAGTCTAGCGGTGTTAAATCACAAGATCTTGGAGGCCAATTCACAGGTCCAAAACGTTAAATAAGGCGGTCACCAAACGTGTCTTTCAATAAATCGATTGTGGCACGAGCTGTATGACATGTTGCGCCGTCTTGTTGGAACCACAGCTCGTGGACATCATGGTTGTTGAATTCAGGAATGAAAAAGTTAGTAATCATGGCTCTCTACCGATCACCATTGACTGTAAAGTTCTGGCCATCATCGTTTTTGAAGAAGTACGGACCAATGATTCCACCATCCCATAAAGCGCACCAAACAGTCAGTTTTTCTGGATGTAACGGTGTTTCGACATACATTTGACTTCATCGCTAAACAAAATAAAATGGACGTAGTGCGCGATACATATTCCGCACAGAACCATTATTTTCGAAATGAAATTGCACTATTTGCAAGCGTTGTTCAGACGTGAGTCTATTCATGATGAGTTGCCAAACCAAACTGAGAATTAATCACTCGACAGCTGTTAAATCGGTTACCATCTTGAACAGTAATGCCATCTTAAAGTTATATACCACGAAAAAAACACCCTTTATTTACTTATCAAATGTGAAAATATGACATCTTTCGAAGTGACAACTTTCCAGATATTGAGTTATTCAAAATGAGACTTCTTACTCGAAAATGCCATAATGTACTCAATAATGACATGGGTAACTAAGCAATAAAATAAAAAATGAACTGCTATGACACAAAAAATTGTCAGTTCTGCCAACATCCAACAATTCATTGTAATGTTTTTGCTGAAACGAGCGTTTTAATATACCTAATTATCATGTTAGTCTTTCCAACAAAAAATCGTTTATTATTTATACCATCCAGCACCCATGTCACCAACCTGGCCATGATTAATCATCCCATCGTCCAAATAAAAATCCCATCTCATCCAAGAGCCAATTTACAAATTCACATCTCTCCGACTCGACCTAATGAAATACGCATAAACTTTTTCATACCGGCAATTACCGCTGCTCTCTTACAACGTATTCGAAAAATACGCCAGTCGAAAATTAACAATTACAATTCCATAAATAAGAATCTGCCAAGTGCGGCAGTACCAGTTTTCCATAATACAGGCATTTTTCGCTTAAAATACAGCGGTTATACTTATAAATACTAAGCAGATATGGTATTGAGAGTGCAGACCACCTGCTCTACTCGCCATTAACTTATTCTCGAACAGTTGAAGTTCGATTCGCGATTCTGGTCTCGTCCGTGGCCAACCATGATGGCACTGCCCTTTTTCTCCGGGATGCTTGCTATAGCCGCTCGGATAAGGAATGCGACCAGATTCTGGTTGACAGCGATGACAGCTCATCGATGGATAGACAATATCGGCTGAGATGTGGCTGTGGTGGCTGTTCCAGCGGTACTTAAACTGCGTGGAGCATCATCTTTCCTAAACTAGATGGAGAAATAGAAGAGGAGGATTCTATTTTATTTTAAGTTTTTTTGTCAGTTCTAACAACCAATCAAATTTTGTCATTTTGTGTGATATGAAACAATTTCACCCAATTATGTCAACATTACACGGATTATTTTTTTCACATGTCAAAATCTGGCATTTTGGTGATTTCAACTAATAGCAATGCATTATTCCAGCCAATCATTCTGGATTATACTGAATATTTCCCTCCTGTCAAAAATTCTATGTAAATGGAGAACAATTATCGAAAATTACAGCGATAATTGCATTGTAGGAAGCGAAACAGCACTGCGATAATTGTTCTGTTCATAGATGCATAGTTTCTATGCATCTTACACAGTTCGGATCTATGGCAATTCCATTCTACTTCAGTTTGACAAGTAATGTAACAGTTTATTCGGGAAATATTCCCCCGAATTACACTCGTGCATCAAAATGACCGGATAATTTCGCATTCCAGCGTGTTTTCTTCGAAAAACTGCATTCAAACTCATGCAGTTTTTATGACAACACGCTGTCATACAAAATTATCGGTAATTTTGATGCACTTGTGCAATTACTTACGATAATTGCATTATAGGAAGCGAAATAGCACTACGATAATTGTTCTGTTCATAGATGCATAGTTTCTATGCATCTTACACAGTTCGGATCTATGGCAATTCCATTCTACTTCAGTTTGACAAGTGATGTAACAGTTTATTCGGGAAATATTCCCCCGAATTACACTCGAGCATCAAAATGACCGGATAATTTCGCATTCCAGCGTGTTTTCTTCGAAAAACTGCATTCGGTCATTTTCATTTTTGGAGAAAGAGCCCTCCACCTTCGGTGTCGGGCTCTTTCTCCAAAAATTAAAATGAACTCATGCAGTTTTTATGACAACACGCTGTCATACAAAATTATCGGTAATTTTGATGCACTTGTGCAATTACTTACGATAATTGCATTGTAGGAAGCGAAATAGCACTGCGATAATTGTTCTGTTCATAGATGCGTAGTATCTATGAATCTTACACAGTTCGAATCTATGGCATCCATGGAATCTATGTCACTTCGACAAGTTAACAGTTTGTTCGGCAAATATGATATTCCCCCGAATTACACTCGTGCATCAAAATTACCGGATAATTTCGCATTCCAGCGTGTTTTCTTTGCAAAACTGCATTCGGTCATTTTCATTTTTGGAGAAAGAGCCCGACACCGAATGTGGAGGGCTCTTTCTCCAAAAAATGAAAATGAATTCATGCAGTTTTTATGACAACACGCTGTCATGCAAAATTATCGGTAATTTTGATGCACTTGTGCAATTACTTGCGATAATTTCATTCAGTGCAATTATAAATCAATTTGAGACAACGCGATTGAGTTTGATAACAACTTCATTCCAAATAAGTTTCAAAACGTCACGTTTTGGCAATGCGTATGTTCGAAGTATAACAAAGTATAATTGCGCTATAATCAAATAACAATTCCGAGAAATACAACATACAGTCACAAATATATTTGGGGAATATTTATGGATTTTTTTTCGAATGACAATATGAATTGAATGAATATAGGAGCTTAGAAGAATTGACGTTGATACTAAAAGATTAGGTGGTCAATATGAGAAAGAAAGACGGAACCGAATATGAAGTAGCAACAGTGAAGACAATGTGGAACGTTTTGAGGAAACTCTAGCAAAAAGTACTATAATGACTAAAGCATTATGATTGACCCATTCAATAATATAGTATTTAAATCAGAACGAGATGTCCACGATGCAATGGTAATAGACCATCTACAGTAGATAGCAACGAAACCAATGTTCAGTTAGTTTTTAATAAAGTCATGATTTTTTTTGTCAAATATTTGTTGCCGACAATTTCCCTCGTCTTAATTTCCATCAATCACAAATGCTCAATTTTGAATTAAAAATGTTTTCTAGATGGGAAAACTGTATGACAGCACCTGTCAGCAGTTTCTTCTAATTTACCCGCGGCAAAACTTGACAGCTATTGTCATGAAAAATTACAATATCTTCGAAAACAAGTAATAATGGTCTCATGAAATAGTCTTGTCGAATATCATTCGGGCATTTAATTCAACCTGTGAAAAAAATCGAAAAAACACAATTCAAAATAATATTTTTCGGCAACCGTCCGGGAAGTGCTCACTTCCCGGACGCTTTTTCTTTGAGAAAGTAGCATTTCCCGGCCTAGTCCAGAAAGAACGTTCTTCCCGGACTAGGCCGGAAAAGAATCATAGAATCCATAGCAACCGAGATAACGGCTGACAGTTCATATGAAATTAGTTGTCAAAAATTTGAATGTTTTTTTATCGTAATCGCAATAAAATATGGAAAGCAGCAGCGATAGTGTTATTTTACATGGTTGCCGAAAAAATATTGTACGTAACATGCCCGAAAATGGTTTTTTTGGACTCACAGACTTCCAGGACTCGCTTACGCTCGTCCTGGAATTTTGTCTATTCGTCCAAAAAAACCCTATTTTCAGGACTTGTTACGTAAATTACTATTTTTCAACAAAAAGCATTCGTACAGGTGCAAAAATCCAATTCTTCGACTCGGATTTTTGTTGTCACCAGCACAAATAATTTTTGTTGAAATATTACTTAGCGTTGTATTTTTTCGATTTTTTTTTTAGAAAAATTAGATGCCCTTATGATATTACTTACGAATATCCCACACTTATGTGTCAAGACTAAATTCCATCATCAAATATTCGAATATTATGTGAACAATACAAAGTATCCATTCTCATCAAAAAAACTAACCAATTCCGCAAAATAAAAATACTCGCATAATTGACCCATTCCAACCTCCATAAACGACACTATCGCGACCACACCAACAACCATAAAAAGACCAAAAAACACCCCAAAACTGCCAAATTATACCGAAGACTCCCAAAACGACGCAAATAAAACAGAACCCACACCCCTTATCCTGGGAACCTAGACGCAGGAACAATCGCTCTCATGTCACACAAAAAAAAAATCACCGGGCAAAAGAAGAAAAAGATAGGGGGCGCGCAGGAAACGTCCAGGAAGCAGGTCCATAAAGACCCGCTGAGCCGTTAAGGCAGATCCCTGCAAATTGAAAGGGCACTTGTGGAGCGAATTATTCCGTAATACACTCGACGGTCCGTGTTTTACAATATGACCGGTGGGCCAGGACGCGTGTTGGTCACGTGGCGTACGTAAACCCATTCATTAGCGGAGCCACGTCAAAAATCCTCGACTACGAGATGAGAGAGAGAGGATAATGAACAAAAATCCGACCGACCGACGGTGTGGACGCCGCAGCGTCGGTAACGAGGGTTGTTTTTCGGGTTTTGATGACGGCGTCGAGGGTTCATTTTGTTCTATGGGTTGAGCTGTGTTTTCTGACATGTGATGTTTGGTCTTTCTAAAGTCACTTGACTAGCACGTAAAAATACATAGATTAGATTCAAAGTTTTGCATCATCTTGTTCTCATATGGACTAATGTTTCAATATCAAAAATTTTTTGTGGGTAAAGATTACTATTTAAGATTCAATTTAAGGTGGTTACCTTGCAGTGTGACCTAATAGTCTATTGTGCCCCCCATCAGAGCTATTTTTGCCAATACGTAATGTGCATCTCGCCTTCAAGTTCCATATTTCTAATGAACTCCAATATCTGGGATAGCTTTAAGAAGGCTATATTTCCTCACTTCTACAAGTTTCTTCTTCTAGTGATGGCGAGAAATTTCGTCACCAGGTCATCCTCCCCACAGAATCATTCTCATGAGGTGTAGTGAAGATTGCCAAGATCCAGATACTTTCTGCATCTCAGTGTCAAAATTTCGAAGAAACTCCTGAACAATTTTTTTTTTGTAAACCAAAGAACGGTAGGCGTATCACTAATCAATGACAAAACCATTATTTCCATTTGATTGTCAGGAGAAACCTTACCATAGCATTACCAGCACTCCAAGAAGATATATGAGACATGCTTTTGTGAATTCAAGTATCTCTCTCTACATTACAGAGACGAATACTTGCGATAGATTTGAGCTATTGTCCACCACTGAGGGTACCCCGATAACAACCTAAGCTCAGAGGTCTGCTTCTTTTTTCTTTTTATTATTATAGAATCATAAAAACATGCATTCTTTAAGAATTTCTGCATTTTCATTATATCAATCTCGAAGTAGTTCTTTTTGTTTGCTCCCCAAAAATTTTTTAAGCTTCAGAAATGTATTTATCTCCTAAAGCTTTCAAATGATTTTCTATATTTCTAACAAGATCTTCTGATACTCCATCTTTCCTTTTCAAGGATTTGATAGTTTTATTTTGTACATCTTTTATAGCATCTCTGCATTTGATAAATAATAGTTTGGCATTTTTTGATAGGTTTTCTCTGTGTTCTTTTGTTACTTTGGGGATTGGTAGAAAAACTGTTGTACCTTCTTGTTGGGAATTCAAATTGAAACCAGAATTTTGAATACTTTTTAAAACTTCTGGAATTGCTTGGGGAAAAGTTGCTTTATTCAAAATGACAGATTCTTGAAGCATGTGTTCTTCACCATCCAAAGTTCTACATTGGGCACGTGGACTTGCCCGAAGAATGTTGGAATTCGACAAGATTCTGTTTGATGTAGGAATGCCATCGAATTTATGAGTGGAGATTGCCAACAAGAGTAGCTCAGCTCGCTCAGTGCCTCTCTTCACCGGAGGAAGTGTTATGTTTTTGCTGTCCAATGATTGCACATAAGATTCTTCATCCTCACTCGAAATGATGGCGAGTGGCTGTTGTTGATCCATTCATTTTTATGGACGATAATGCCCGACCACATAGCACCAGAGCTGTAAATTATCTTTGAACTGAAGACATCAATCGTTTGGACTGACCCGCTATCTCCAGACATGAATCCCATAACACATTTTTGGGAGATTTTCTGCCAGATCAGTAGCAGCACACATAAATCCGCTCAGAAGTTTATAGGACCTTGTTCAAGCCGTTCAGAAGGAATGGCTTAATATCCCTTAGCAGTATATCGCTATAATTTGATTATTGGTATGTCGGTAGACTTGTACGAGCTTCCATAGATGCTAGAGGGGGGAATACTCGTTATTAGTCAGAATTCAAATTATTATTTCGAAAAAATTAATTACCTGTTATAATTATGTCAAGTTTTGTACAGAATTTTTTTCAGAATGAAAAAATTCAAAAAATATCGGCAAAAAGAAGAGATCAGTTACGTAAAGTCAGAGCTGTGCATTCTTCATTCTAGCGTCAATTGACTTACAGACCCTATAACTGTATATAGTTATACAGGGTGTTTCCTAAACATGCGGCAAAAATTCAGGGGGTTGTTCCTTGGACTATTTTAAGCATGTTTTGTCCTTGGATGATTTTTGAAAAACCTCTTTGTTTCGAAGATACAGGGCGAACAACATTTTTCATATTTTTAAAATTAATAATAGTTTAAATAAAAATGCGTACCGCACTGTGTTTACTAAGTAGGTACAATTTATTTTTAAATTTGTTTAACAACATTCCAATTACTAAAAACTGACTTAAACCCCTTAGATTATTTCCTATGGGGCCATCTAAAATCATTAGTTTATACCACTCCAGTAGAAAATGTGGAAGACTTGCGAAATCGGATCATTGCTGGGTGTAACTTAATAAGAAATGATCCTGGTGTTTTTGAAAGGGTTCGGCAGTCAATGAGGAGAAGATTGGATGCTGGTATGCTGGCTAGAGGTGGTCATTTTCAACAGTTTTTGTAGGTTGAGTTGAATTTTCATGTAATTTTTCATAATAAAATGTTATTATCTGAAATTTTGTTTCCCCTATATCTTCGAAACAAATAGGTTTTTCAAAAATCATCAAAGGACAAAATATTCTTAGAATAGTCCAAGGAACAACCCCCTGAATATTTGCCGCATGTTTAGGAAACACCCTGTATATGTGTCCTCCAAAGGTGCAATTGGCGCATGAATAAACAAGCATCCAAGGATTCCGTCCATCGCATTAAGTAAAGTGGTAAAATTTCATGGGGTTCAAAAATTTTTTTCTTGGCCAATTCAACGTTCCCAATAAAAACCAAAGTCGTCTATATCACCCTAACTAAGGAAAAGAAATATTATTCCCCAAATTTAAACGTGTAAAAAATCCGATCCTCCCCAGCCTTGTCTTTCGGCAGAACACAAAAGAAACAAAACGAAATTAAGCCATTCAACCAACAATCAAACCGAAAAAAGAAATCGAACCAAAGTCATTCATCAAACTTCTTCACCAGAACGATTTGGCGCAATCAACACCAGCTAATGACAAAATAACAAGCGACAGACGGTGGAGGAGATGAAGAAATAAACTGAATAATGAAGTTCGTAATGAAGAACATATCATTTTCCAATTTAAGCTCGAATTCATCGTGGTAACGATTCCGGAGGTGTTTTTTTCGGTGAGAAAGAACGAACCTTTTTAAAATGACGCTGTCGACTGTGGTTGGACGACAAAAAAAACACCAATTACTATGTGGTAGTGTGAAACTTTCCTGTGGAATTAGTTTGAATCGAAAACAAATTGAAATTAGTTGGTGATTGTCTGCAAGTTCAACAAGTGTGACATATGATTAGAAATAATTGGTTGCCTAGTTTCCCAATTATTGCTTTTATGTTACACATGTGTTTTTATTACCCTGCAGTTCAAATCTGTGACGAATATTTTTGAAATAGTTATGTCAAAATCAATTTCTGGCAAATGTCGAAATTTTTGACTTTATTAATGTAAATAAGGTCTATTTTTTCAACGGAAGGACCTGAAAACTATATATGTTTATGGACATAGACTTCCACCGTTTTTTTTTCCGAAAATTGAGGCTTTATTGTAGAAAACTGGTTATACATTTATGATTCAAGGTATTCTCCATCGATGGCCACTACTTTCTCCCATCTTTAGGGCAGCGTACGAATCTCGCGTTGAAAAAACTGGTCATCTTTTGAAGATCCACGAATCGTTCCAATTTTTTACTTCTTTATAACACCAGTGTGCTGGTCAGCCAGACCATGTGCCATTGATCGAAACAAAAGATTGTCCAAGGGAGCAACGGCGGGTGAGGTAGGAGTTCCCAATTCAACGTTTCCAAGTATGTCTAGGTCTAGACCATGCGCATGACCTTGGAACCGTGAATATTCAGTTTGGCCGTCGACATGGAATATGACCGATATATCTCTATGATTTTCTGCATTTGGGATTATCGTATTTTATGTCTCCGGTCACAATGCGTTACAGAAATCTCTTCCGTCTTTGCCTTGCAAGCAGCTGTTCACAAGCAAACAAACGTCGTTCAACATCTGTCGGCTTTAACTCGTACGGCACCCATTTTCCTTGTTTCTGAATGATTCCCATGACTTTCAGGCGTTTTGAAATGACCTGTTGCGTCACTCCCAATGATCCTACCAATTCTTATTGTGTTTGACGCAAGTCTTGCTCAAGTAATACCTCCAATTATGCATCTTCGAAAACCTTCTCTCTTCCATAGCCATGCTGGTCTTCGACGTCAAAATCACCGTTCTTGAAGCGTTGAAACCACTCTTGGCACGTTCTTTCACTAATAGCGGCCTCACCATAGGTATTTGAGAGCATTCGATGAGCCTCAACCGCAGATTTATTCATATAGAAAATAATCAAAACCTCCCGCAAATTATGAGGATTTGGCTCGTAAGATGACATGTTTAATTGAGAATAACTTTATGATGCATATACAAATCGACTAATATTTCGATGGCGTTATATTTACGAGTACCTAAGCTTATTGTAGAACATCTACGATCTATTTATTTCGATTAGCACTTACCGCTACAGCCATAATTGCAAAACGGCGGAAGCAAAGTTGTACACCTAATATATTTTCAAATCTATCCACAATATGACGAATAGTGAATCGTCTAACTGAAGAGTGTCGTCCATAAGTTCTTCTTAAATTCTTCTCAGTATTCCCAAATGAAGATTTTGATATTTGATTTGATTTTCTTATTTGTTTTTCACAATAAGATGAAGCAGAAATAAAACCCTGATTACTATTAACGATCGGCGAAAATGCCACAAGTGTCATCGATGTGATCCCCTTCTAACGTCCTTATTCTCGCCGTTTTCGCCATTCCGCAAACTCCGTCGTAATTCATTCAATCCTGGCATGATATCTTTGTTCAAGAAGCCAACATGAATGCCCATGTTAAATACCTAACCATTCATTACGTTCGATAATGAAGACCAATGGAGCGTACATATCGGTATCTCATAAGTAGGAATGCAATTCTGATTAACCGAGACCGCGTATAGAAATTCCTCGACGAAGTTCATATGGGGGGAAACGCTAACCATATTAAATATTGTTTATGGTTCAATCTAATGACTGGGAGCGCTTGGTTCCCTTGAAAATGGTATGGATCGGTAGCTCTCACACATCTCTACCGTTAGGTTAATTGCCGATGCAGGACGATATGCTGATGATGAAATTTTGCAGCGTGTAGTTGTTAGTCTTTGAAGAATTGTTCTTGGAGGAATTCTATGGTTGGAAGTTTATTAGGTTGCTCCATTTTTTTTTCAACTTAGTATATACGTTTTTGGTCACATCGGATCATACGCTACTGGTGTGAGTAAGATGCATAGAAACCCTGGTGTGTACTGATTCGATTTTATTCCGACTTTTTGAGAAACCCACCAGTTGCTTTGGTGTTTTCGGAAATTTTCGAATTCCCGCTATCTGCCTGGCGCCGTTTAAAAATGAAATACTGATTTTAGACTTTACAAACTTTCACAATAAATTTAAATTAAGTTCCTATCGAATTTTTAATGAAATGAATGGAATATAATGACAGAGTTTAGAAGATTGTTACGAGCATAGAATACAAAATATGATTGTTCTATACTCAAAGGTCACGAGAATCGAAAGAAATGACAAATATAATCCCTCGAAATCAAGTAGGTTTAAATCTGAAAAATCTCCCGTTTTGTCTGAAAATTTTACAGGTAGTTATGAGTAGACACACCAGGTTTTTTGTGCATCTTAGGTGTGAGTGAATACTAACGCTTCTATGACGGTATTGCGCTTGATTAGTTCAGTCCATAGAGTAATAAACATAGATAGGAGTATACGCAATTTTCACATGTCCCCAACTTGGTTAGATTACGTTGTCGGATTGTGACATATTTTCAAATCCACCATTTTACTATATCGTTATGAATGTATATTATATTGAATGAAATATATTTATTTGAGTGATTCCCAATTGAATATGGAAATTCGAATATTTGGAATCCGATATTTTTCCTAATTGTCGAATTTATAATAAGCAGAATATTTATTATTTTCTGTATCTACCTGTTGAAATCCAAGGTTTGCCAACTTTTGCTCTCCTAGTGTCATCGGTTGTTTCACGTCGTTTGTCGCGCTTGAAGTTTGTTTTCTGAATTTCTGATTTATTTAGATATTTATTCCAATATATTTTGAGTGAATATGAAACGTTGATTCACTATGGTACATAAAAAGAGAGTTATTTGTGGAGAAACTCGCGAATTGAATGAAATATCGTATCACTGATATGTTTTCATTTCCGCGCGCTTCATGTCAAATTTGTTAGTTCATGTTGGGGAAAAAAATTTCCTCACTGAAAATATACTATTGTAAGAGAGTATCGTTTTTCTCAGGCTAATTTTAGGAGTTGATATTATTCTTTCGAAAGTTTATAATGAAAACAACTAACCAAAAACTTGTTATCTACTCCCCTTTATGGACGTGCTGAAAAATTCATATCAGCAACCACCAAAATCTGCACAACACACGTGCCAAATCCACCTGAAACAACTCTGATCGACCTCACAGCTGCTCCCAATAATAATTCCTCTCGTGAACATTGACAAAAAGTCTTACTGACACTGATGCAATTGTGCATGGGGTGCAACATCCCCTAACAAGCATTATCACCGAAATTATCTATTATACTTCGTAGTCTGCAAACATGAAACAATCTGCCCCTCAAGATGTATCAATAATCCGGAAAATGATCTAGTAGCAGGTGTACATTGGACAGGGTGTGTTCACCCTTAAGTTTCACCTTCTTCATTCGGCTCTATGAATAGTAGACAAGTCGATTGCTTATCTTTTGAAGCGAGGCAGGTACGATGATAATCGTTTGGATGGTTTGGCCCAGTGTAACAAATGGTATCAATGAATGGGTGGATCTGATTTCATCGAGAGCACATGTTAGTTACAGAACGATCGTAGGTAACCATGGAAGTTAACGAGGTGTATTCGAATTGGGAATGCATTATTGGTTCATCAGTTTTTGAGTTGTTTAACTTGACGGAAGGTTATTCACAAGTGATTTAGGATTTAGAATAGTTATAGGATGAAACAAATGGATTGAAGCATTGCCAAACTGGTTCCACTTCATCCTTAAATCAATCAAACCAGAACCAAAGAAAACTCAGGAAGAATATAGAATGACCCAATATTTAAAGTACCAGAAAACCACCTCTACACCAGAATGGAATCGCTCGAACCACTGTGGTCCAACACGAACTGAAAGAGTATCGGCTCCATAAACATCCCAAACTTTGATAGCTTTCCACGTGGTATCTCTTACAAATGAAAAATACTGTGAATTTCTTCCTTTGAGACTGAACCTCAGAGTAATAAACATAGATAGAGGGAGCATATGTCATTTTCAGTAAGCAAATTCTGTCCCCAACATGAACTATCAATTTTGACTTAAAGCGCGCAGAAATGAAAACATATCAGTGAAACGATATTTCACTCAATTCGAGAGTTTATCCACAAAGCACGCACTTCTTATATCCCATAGTGAATCAACGTTTTATATTAACTCAAAATATATTGAAATAAATACCTCAATATATCAGAAATTCATAAAACAAACTTCAAGCGTGCCAAAAGACTTGAAACAACCGATGACACTAGGAGAGCCAAAGTTGCCAAATCTTGGATTTCAGCAGAAAATAATCAATATTCTGCTTATTATCAATTCGACAATTAGGAAAAATATCGGATTCCAAATATTCAAATTTGCATATTTAATCGGGAATCACTCAAATAAATATATTTTTTCGGCAACCGTCCGGGAAGTGCTCACTTCCCGGAGGCTTCTTCTCTGAGAAAGTAGCATTTCCCGGCCTAGTCCGGAAAGTACGTACTTCCCGGACTAGGCCGGAAAAGAATCATAGAATCCATAGCAACCGAGATAACGGCTGACAGTTCATATGAAATTAGTTGTCAAACATTTGCATGTTTTTTGATCGCAATCGCAATAAAATAAGGAAAGCAGCAGTGATAGTGTTATTTTACATGGTTGCCGAAAAAATATTGTACGCAACACGCCCAGAAATGGTTTTTTTGGACTCACAGACTTCCAGGACGAGCGTAAGCGTCTATTCGTCCAAAAAAACCATATTTTCCGGACTTGTTACGTAAATTACTATTATTCAATATAATAACATAATCTAACCATGTTAGGGACATGTAAAAATTGCGTATACTTCCTCTATCTATGTTTATTACTCCATGACTGTTTGAAAGTTTGAGCCGTAAAACTTATCCAAAATTTGGAAAACACTCTTTATATGGAAAAGAGGAGTTCTGACTTGATTGGAATAAGAAAATTTCCTTCGTTTTATATCAATGAATAAGTCATAGAAAACGAAACTATTTACTCATTCAATTCAAAAAATGAATAAAATAAAACTCAAATTGTAAAATTAAAGACTGCTGCATGGAGACTGACAGATAGATAAGGAACTGAAGAAATGCATATGTCTTTATCGCAAGATGAAATTGTCATCAGAGTTTAAAAGAGATTATTGGTAAATATCTCATTAATGAATGAAAAACCCCTTTCTGTCTTTCCGATGCGAACTACAACTTGCTGTCAACAATCACTATTTTGAAAGAATTTTATTGATTAACCGACATTTTAGAAATTTTATCAATCTCTAAAGAAATATACCGACCTTCACAACGAACCCTGAAGAACCCCAAACATTCGTCAACCTTCATCAAGATTTCATCGTCACAACTTACCAAACACAAACCAAATCAACCCCGACCGTCGCATCCACTTACCCAAGTCCACCCCCAAAAAGTTTACTTTTCTCATTACGCCAAAACTTTCGTATCACGTGTCGAAATCAGACGTTTCGACGGCGGTCCATTCAATCAAGAGGGCCGGTGCAACGCGACACATGCACGGTCATTATTTGACGGGATCATGTACCCGCTAATTGGGGAGTGACGATGGTGGGGGGGGTTGTTTCACCCCCGGAGACCGTGGAGAGGGAGCGACCGGGTGAAAACGATCCCTGGGACGACGCGGGGGGGTTGCTTGGGGATTTTCGACAAGTCGAGATATCGAGTGATTCACTTTTAGCTTTTGACGGTTAGGGGTGGAGTGAATAAGGGATGCTGAGTTTGTTTTATGGGTTATTATCTTCGATAATGGGGAGGAAATTATTAGGAGCGAAGTTTATTTTGCGGAAGATCTTATTTTTTCACAGTTGTCGAAAAATATGGACCAAATTAACGTAGGTTTATAATATTCTCATTTTTTTCATTCAGAAAAGAGTGATGAGAATAATGAGTAGGTTGGGCTTTCGTGAGTCCTGTCGCGGAGTTTTCAGATCCAATGGAATCCAAACCGTCTTTGGTCTTTATATTTATCGCCTATTTATCTTTCTTAAGTTACGGAAAAGCTATTTTTTGCCATATGTCAATAAAAATAATACTCGCCAAGTTCATCCTTTCCTTCTTCCTATTTACAGTACTGCTAGGTTTGAAAGGGGACCACTTTATATGGCCATGCGTTTATTTAATTTGCTTCCTAAGCAATTACAGGTTGTTGAAGATATAACCTTGTTAAGAAAGCGCATTTACAATTTTATTTTGGATTGTGAACCTTATTCAGTTGATGAGTTTATTTCATTTTGTAGAAAATAAGCTCTTGTATGACTTGTCTCTATTTTATTCATTTGCATTGATTTTGATGTTGTGAATAATTTTTGAGATCGATAAATATTATTGTTATTGTTATTGAAGTTTGATTTTACAAATGACATGTTTTCGTCAGGCTATTGGTGGGAAAAGAAGTGATATGACAGAAATTCAACGAGTACAGGGAATACTAGTCGCCACTGAGGCCACTACTGAAGTAATACACGCATTTCCATTGAATTCATTTTTTTTCAACTGAAAATTGGTTCCTCAATGTGGAAATATCAATTTTTTTGAGAGATAAGAGTTGACAGTTGCCTTACCGATGAGATACTTACTAGTCCAGTCAATTTGTGTTCACAATGACTCCTCAAGGAAAAGTTTTAGTGTAGTTTAGTTTTCTTCGTTTTCATATATTTTTTAGGGCGCTCAATCCGAATCTGAGGTTTTTCTCTAAAATTTCGTGACAGAACATTGCATGCAAAAGAAAGACAAAAAAAAATATTTTTCGGCAACCGTCCCGGACGTTTTTTCTCTGAGAAAGTAGCATTTCCCGGCCTAGTTCGGAAAGTAGGTACGTACTTCCGGACTTGTTACGTAAATTACTATTTTGGGTGTTTTTTGCATACACTTAATTCGAAAAATATCAATTTTTTCGTGTATGACCTTTCCATACAAAAACAAAGTAAATAAAATTTCCTATAATTTTCTTTCATTGGGGTTTTTCGACCGATAACCCGTTCTGACTCAACGATAATTGAAAATTTGCGTATTTTATCTATCTCTAACCCACTTTTCCAGCACAAAACTTCAATTTATTATTAATGGCTTCTACTCAATAATTTATCCAGTTTCTTCAATCCAGATGGGTTTAAACTATAAAGCCATCGTCAGTTCAGAAAAAAGCATTTTCGAAATCACTTTTCGAAATTAGGAAGGTCATTCACGAAAAAATTGATATTTTCTGAGGTATTTGCAAAAAACGCCAAAACATAAAAAAATTTCTAATTTTTGTCAGTTTTTTCAATTTTCGTTCAAGAAATTTTGGTGGAAAACCTCAGGTTCAGATTCAGTACCCCAAAAAACATATGAAATCGAAGAAATTAAAATGACCACAAAAAGAGGGTTGTTGCAGAGACAGATAAGAATGCCAATTTTCAACTATCGTTTGAGCCAGAATGGTTCATCGGACAAAAAACTTGATTGGAGAAATTTGAAGGAAATATTATAATGTTTGTTTCATTATAGGAAGGTCATTAAAAAAAAATTGACAATTTCTGAATTATATGCAAAAAACACCAAAAAATGAGATTTTTCACCTTTTTCTGTATTTTTTCAATGTTCCGTCACGAAATTTCGCGGAAAACCTCAGATTCTGATTCAGCAACCCAAAAAAATATGTAAAATCGAAGAAATCCGAGAAGAAATCATAAGTTTTATTCCGAAAATATTATACCGAATTAATATAATTCTTAATACATATTTCCATCTTTATACCTTCCTGCAGAGTAACTCCATCTCCAACCTTTAAAGTTCAAAGTGCACAACTTCCACACAATCAAGGCTTATAAAGTGATTATACTCAATTCAATGGGACCATAAAAACGATTCATTAGCGTCCGCAAAGAACACAAATTCGATTTCCACAACAAAACACCTCATTCTCTATGAGATAGACCGAACGGTAGAGCCTGAGAAGACGGATAGACCTAGCCTCGAGCTGAATTTCAGACATCTAATTTGAGAGGCATTCACGAAATAATGTGTTATAAAAGTGTGAATACCTGATAATTTTCATATAATGAATGACATTAAAAAGAGCCGTTTCACCGGATTGAGAGAAATGGATTAACTTCCAATTCCCACGTCTGCACTACTGCCTGCTAGACCAACGCGCGTTTACCTGACGTGTCCGGTTTTGCTCAGATTTATTTCTGAATTAGGAGCTGAGCGAGATCTAGGAGCAGGGACTCAGATTTATGCTACACGTTTCCGGCATCTGAGGAGTATTGCGGAAAAAATATGTTCCATCGACATGGTATAACACAAACGATTCGATTCTTTTGTTTTTGCAATTGGACTTTGCTTCTCCTTTTTTGCAATAGATGACTGAAGCGGTAAGTTGTAGTCGAAATAAATAGATCGTAGATGTCATACAATAAGCTAGGTATTTGTAAAAATAACGCAATAATTCTCGTCATTTGCAGGCAGTTTTATTTTTCTGCTTTAATATGAAGAAGAAAAGTGCAACTGAGGCTCATCAAATGCTCTAAAATACCTATGGTGAGGCCGCTATTAGTGAAAAAAGTGTGCCGAGAGTGGTTTCAACGCTTCAAGAACGGTGATTTTGACGTCGACCACCAGCATGGCGGTGGAAGAGAGAAGGTTTTCGAAGAAGCAGAATTGGAGCCATTATTTGATCAAGACTCGTGTCAAACGCAACAAAAATTGGCAGGATTATTGGAAGTGACGCAACAAGCCATTTCCAAACGCCTGAAAGTATAGTAATGATTCAAAAACTAGGAAATTGGGTGCTGTACGAGTTGAAGTAGAGAAATGTTGAACGGAGTTTGTTTTCTTGTGAAAAGATACTTGCAAGGTGAAGACGGAAGGAATTTCTGCATCTCATTGTGACTGGAGACGACAAATTTGCGGCAGGTTTTAATTTTCTGTTTTATTAGGAAAAAATCGGCGGCTGAGACTCATCGAATGCTCTCAAATACAAATAGTGAGATCGCTATTAGTGAAAGAACGTGCCGAGAGTGGTTTCAACGCTTCAAGAAGGGTGATTTTGACGTCGAAGACCAGCATGGCGGTGGCAGAGAGAAGGTTTTCGAAGATGCAGAATTGGAGGCAGTACTCGATCAAGACTCGTGTTAAACGTAACAAGAATTGGCAGGATCATTGGGAGTGACGCAACAAATCATTTCGAAACGCCTGAAAGTCATGGGAATGATTCAGAAACAAGGAATTTGGATGCCGTACGAGTTGAAGCCGAGAGATGTTGAACGGCGTTTGTTTGCTTGTGAACAGCTGCTCGCAAGGTAAAAACGGAAGGGATTTCTGTATCGTTTTGTGATTGGAGACGAAAAATGGCTTCATTACGAAAATCCCAAGCGCAGAAAATCATGGGGATAACCCGGTCATGCTTCCACGTCGACGGCCAAACTGAATATTCACGGTTCCAAGGTCATGCTCAGTATTTGGTGGGACCAGCTCGGCGTAGTGTATAATGAGTTGTTGAAACTGACTGAAACAATCACAGGCAATTAATGCGTTTGAGCCGAGCATTGGAAGACAAACGGCCGCAATACAACCAAAGACATGATAAAGTGATTTTACAGCATGATAATGCTTCGCCTCATGGCCTGGCTGACCAGCACTTCCGGTCTTATGAAGAAGTAAAAATTGGATCGATTTGTGGATCGCTTCAAAAGATGACCAGTTTTTTCAACGCGGGATGAGTACGCTGCCCGAAAGATGGAAGAAAGTAGTGGCCAACGATAGACAATACATTGAATCATAAATGTATGATGATTGGGTTGGAGTGAAAATTTTGAATGTTTTTTTAATTTTTCAGCACATAAATAGTCAGAATTGCAAAACTTCCAAAATTATGTCACTCGGCCCTTGTGCCCTCTGATATTTTTGAGGTTATTGCCATACCGCTTTCAATATAAATAATCGTACACTCTCGAATTTGTAATCACATGATTTGCATATATTGTAAGTAGTTGTATTTACGTTGATGTAGCTTTATTTGATTTTTATCTTCATTGTTGTCGAATTATCGATAATAAAGTTGTACCAATCCTTATTTCAATTTGACTCCAAGATAATGTGATCTTCAATATTTATTCGATCAACTTAAAATTGAGAGTCTTTTGTGTTCTTCACCGTACCGTTTGTAATAATTCTGTAGATCGAATAATTTTTCGAAATTTCCAAAAACTCAACCCTTTTTCGAAATCCGCCAGCTTTATCAACATACCCAGTTGTAGAAACTCTCACAACAACCATGAAAAACTTTCCCACTCAACGGATAGTAATTGAGGTATCCGTCCAAATGAAATATTCAGTTCAACACATTTTTTCTGTCGGTTCTTCCTAACAGGTAAATAATTAATGAACTGCCGAGTATTTTCTCACGTCCAATGAGATGCCCCTTATTAATCTACGAACGTCGACGGTCTCTCTGCTGCAAGATCCCGAACTGCTGAATTTCAATTTTTCACTCGGAACGCAAAAATAGCCGAGCCAAGAACATGTAATGTCACCACCGGGTTGACGTTTGACATTCAGCGGATGATTTAGTATCCGGCCGGCCGGTAGCTCAACGGCTAATCCCGATAATCTTCGTCTCGCGGCAATTTCATGAAAATCTCGACGGTTCTGCCGGCATGATTGGCTGTTGACATTCAACACAGAGATGATTGATGACTAGGGTCTCGACGGTGAAAGAGCATTAGCGGGAGTTGCTCTCTGATGATGGTACAGCGGCTATTCTGTGTAAGTTCAGCTCGTAAGAACTCTATCTGAAGAAAAAATTCGAATGGAGTCATCTACCGGCAGTTTTGTATTTACTCGGGTCTAACGACTCAATTTAAAAAAAAATTAGGAGATCATTGAAGTGAAGTTTGGTGTTTTTGAGGGTTTCTTCATTCATGCAACAATTTCACCAATGATGATCACATATACCTCTATGTATTGGTGTACAACTTTGCTTCCGCCGTTTTGCGATAGACGGCTGTTAGCGGTAAGTGGTAGTCGAAATAAATAGATCGTAAATGTCATACAATAAGCTTAGGTATTTGTAAACATAACGCCATCGAATTATTAGTTGATTTGTGGCTGCATTCTAAAGTTATTCTCGATCAAACATGTCAGCTTACTAGCCAAATTCTCGTCATTTGCCGGATGTTTTAATATTCTACTTTAAAATCTGCGGCTGAGCCTCATCGAATACTCTCAAATACCTATGGTGAGGCCGCAAATAGTGAAAGAACGTGCCGAGAGTTGTTTCAACGGCCCAAGAACGAAGATTTTGACGTCGAAGATCAGTGGAAGAGAGAAGGTTTTCGAAAATGCAGAATTGGAGGCATTACTCGATCAAGACTCGTGTCAAACGCAACAGGAATTGGCGGATTCATTGGGAGTGATGCAACAAGCCATTTCGAATCGCCTGAAAGTCTTGGGAATGATTCAGAAACAAGGAAATTGGGTGCCGTACAAGTTGAAACCGAGACATGAAGAACGGCGTTTGTCTGCTTGTGAACAGCTGCTTGCAAGGCAAAGATGAAAAGGATTTCTGCTTCGCATTGTGACTGGAGACGAAAAGAGGATTGATTACGATAATCCCAAGTGCTGAAAATCATAGGTATGTCCCGGCCATGCTTCCACGTCGACGGCCAAACAGAAATTCACGGTTCCAAAGACATGCTCAGTATTTGGTGGGACCAGCTCGGCGTAGAGTATTATGAGTTGTTAAAACCGACTGAAACAATAAAAGGTGATAGTTATCGAACACAATTCATGCGTTTGTGCCGAGCATTGAAAAATAAACGGCCGCAATACAACTAGAGATATAATAAAGTTATTTAACAGCATGACAATGCTCGACCCCATCTTGCGAAAATGGTCAAGGCATACTTGTAAACCTTTTTCTCCAGACGGGCTATCACTTATTTGATCAATGGTACACTGCCTGGCTGACCAACAGCCCTCCATTATTTACGCCGCTGGATAATTTTGGCAGGAGGCACTCACCTAATTCGAAAATTGACAATATCATATAATACCTAAAAATTTCAAAAATGAATGTAATAATACTAGAGTTACATGTAAAAAACTGATTTTTAAAACTTTAACACCCTCTATCTCAAAAACGAATCTTGTTAGGATATATGTTTATACGAACTTTTTTCATTAAAATTCTTGTTCTATCAGACGTCAAAGTTTTGAACTTAAATCTGGACTACCCTGTATATTGAACTTAGGTTTTTTATTTTTTGCTCAAAAATGTCGCAAATTGTTACAAATTGTAGGATTAATTCAAAAATGGTTCGCAATATTTCAGTGGCGTACCATAAATAAATAGTATCTAGGAAAACGAAGCCTTTCCCATTCTAGGAAAACGCATAGAATATTGCGATTCATTATTTTCATAATGGCGAGAACCATGGACCTGTAAATTTAACAAGCATTTTCATCCCATTCTCTCCTGAATTCCCATTATCCAAACCCGCGCTGAATCCGCCTGACGCTCAAACAACCTGCGCAATTAAAAAAATTACACCACTTTTCACCTCGAGATCACAATCGTCTTCCTCTTTACGCCTCAGAGTGGTCTCCATTTCGGTGAACCTTGGAGGAAACGCGCTCGCACCAACACTGATTAACTATTTAATTAATCATTCGATACGGAACGGCCCAGTAAACGGTTGTCAGTCACTCCATCTGGCGGAGATCATATCGCAATGGAGGCATAGCTAAATATTGTAATAAGATCAAATCGATGTTCGTGCCGCGGAACACAGAAACGGATGATAGCGAACAGCTGAATCACCGATTCGGGATTACGATCGGGGTTATCATACTTTTGACTCGTCTTTGTTGTCCGTTTGTCTGATGGTTGTGAATGGAATGAGAGGTAGGAGAGGTTCGGACGGAAATGATGTAAATGGAAAAGATTCTCGGGTCAAGAAAGATAACAATAGTAGGGTAATTCACGAAGCAGGTGCAGAGAAAGTATGGAAAGAATTCGAGAATATCTACCATGAAAACTGAGAATTTTTGAGATGCATAATCCACAAACTATAGTACATAAGCTTACAACTTTGCTTCCGCCGTTTTTTTTCGAAATTCGAGGCTTTATTGTAAAAAACATTTCAAATTCAAAGAATTGCCCATCGCTGGCCTTTACTCTTTCCCATCTTTCGGACAGCGTACCAATCCCGCGTTGACAAAACTGGTCATCTTTTGAAGCGAGCCACCAATCTATCCAATTTTTACTTCTTCATAAGACCAGAAGTACTGATCAGCCAGGTTGTGTGCCATTGATCGGAACAAGTGAAAGTCCATGGGACCAACGACTGGAGAATAAGGCGGGTGTGGTAGGACTTCCCATTTCAACGTTTCCAAGTATGTCTTGACGCATTATTTGCGTTCGATAACGATCGCCAGTGATTGTTTCAGTCGGTTTAACAACTCATAATAGATTACGCCGATCTGGTCCCATCAAATACTGAGCATGACCTTGGAAACGTGAATATTCGGTTTGGCCGTCGATGTGGAAGCATGGCCGGGATATCCCTATGATTTTCTGCGCTTTGGATTATCGTGATGGACCCATTTTTCATCTTCACTCACAGTGCATGCAAAAATCCCTTTCGTTTTTGCCTTACAGCTGTTCACAAGCAAACAAACGCCGTTCAACATCTCTCAGATTCAACTCGTACGGCACCTAATTTCCTTGTTTCTGAATCATTCCCAAGCGTTTTGAAATGGCTTGTTGCGTCACTCGCAATGATTTTGCCAATTCTTGTTGCGTTTGACACGAGTCTTAATCAAGTAATACCTCCAATTCTGCATCTTCGAAAACCTTCACTCTTTCACTGGTATACGACGTCAAAATCTTCTTGAAGCGTTGAAACCACTCATGGTACGTTCTTTCACTAATAGTGGCCTCACCATAGGAATTTGGGAGCCTCGGCCGCATATTTCTTCATATTTAAGCTGAAAATGAAAACCTCCCGCAAATAATGATAATTTGGCTCGTAAACTGACATGTTTAATCGAATATTTCCCTCCTGTCAAAAATTCTATGTATCTGGAGAACAATTATCGAAAATTACAGCGATAATTGCATTGTAGGAAGCGAAACTGCACTGCGATAATTGTTCTGTTCATAGATGCATGGTTTCTATGCATCTTACACAGTTCGAATCTATGGCAATTCCATTCTACATCAGTTTGACAAGTGATGTAACAGTTTATTCGGGAAATATTCCCCCGAATTACACTCGTGCATCAAAATGACCGGATAATTTCGCATTCCAGCGTGTTTTCTTTGAAAAACTGCATTCGGTCATTTTCATTTTTGGAGAAAGAGCCCTCCACCTTCGGTGTCGGGCTCTTTCTCCAAAAATGAAAATGAACTCATGCAGTTTTTATGACAACACGCTGTCATGCAAAATTATCGGTAATTTTGATGCACTTGTGCAATTACCTTCGAGAATATCTTAATGATGCAGACACAAATCGACTTATATTTCGATGGCGTTATATTCACAAAAACCTAAGCTTATTGTTTCACATCCGCGATCTATTTTTTTCAAAAATTGAATATAGAAATTATCTTGCGGAATATTGTTTCAATATTATCCTTGAATATGCTATAGTTCTAGTGATATGATCAACATGAGATTTTTATTGAAGCTTTAAGCAGTTATATTTCATCTCAATCGAATCCGTAGTATTTAGAAAAGTAGAAGAACCACCACATTGTTAGCTTCAAATAACCCAAAAAACTCAAATCTGCCGATATTTTTCTTGCCGTCAACCACCCTCTTCAACCGAACGACAACTCCCGCCAAAAAAACTGCGTCGTAGCGGCGAGAACGCTCCAATCGGCTTCCAGTCGCGGAATCGGCCGGGGCTGTAATTATGGCACGAAAACGAGACGCGTCGCATTAAAAGCGATCTGGTTTTTCGACCGAACAGCGTAATTAGTTTTTCCTATTACGGCCTGTCGTCGGGTTCGACATAAATCAACGTGATATGAATGCGAGAATAATAATTGGAATGGAACGTCCGATATGACCGGGGAAAAAATTGGAAAAAGTCGAGGATATACGTCGATGCCGGAATGCGGCCGGTATGTCGGCGAACGCGTAAAAATCGCCCGGTATTCGGCAGGACGAGTTCGGCAGAGGCGGCTGCAGCGGGGAGGCCACGGCGAATTGTCCTCCCGATAATTTTTCGCCTCAGATTCAATAATAAATTATGAACACTTGATTTAATATTGAATGAAAGTATTACGATGTTTCATGAATGCACTCACTTGCAAAAAAACTCGGCCATCTAAAATTTTACTCAAGTTGGTTGACCAAGAATTTTTCATCGATTTCAATTGTTATTGAGCCAAAATGAAGATAAATTCTTTGGTATTGAAATGAACTCAAGAGAATTTTTCCAAAAAGGAAGAAAGTCTATTTATATTCTCAACACTCAGTGGAACAGTTCAGGAAATTTGTAGAATTTACGCTCAGCTCATTATAAAGCCCACACTTTTCGCCATCTTTCAGTTTTAATTTCAACTCGATATCTCGGTTTCTTTTAAAGATACACGTATTCAAGCTATTCTAGAGTATGTACTTTGATATCCAACGAAAGAAATAATATAGTCCTTTTCTGGGTGAATATTGGTTTTACTTGAACACGAATAATACTGGGGATGATGAAATATATAAGAGTTCTAGCAGAATATGATAACGATCATTAAATATTCAAGAATCCCGACACTGAAATACAGACACCAAGAGAATGCAGGGCTCATTACTATTTCAAAGCACTGATACATTCATACCCTAGAGAAAGTGAACGGCTGAACAATTTCTGAACCCTTTGACTATATATCATATTTAAATAATTCGGAGAATAACGTAAATTTTTTGAATAGGCTCAACATAGTTATACGAAAATTACTAAATGGGTGAGGCCAGGCACTCATGGAAAAGAAACAATAATTTTAAACAAGGACTATTATGAAAATGCCACTAATGCATACCATACACTAGGCTATTGTGAATATCTGTCAATCGATGAAAAACGTTGACGAGCCGCCCCTGGGTTTCGGCGTCTCCTAGAAAAGAGACGCATTTCCGCCGTCCGGAACGCCCGATTCCGATGCGTGCCACGCCGGGTTCCGTAAAGGACCCTACATACGCAAAAAAGGCAGGCGATTATGGGCATAAATCCTATTTTGACGAGTTGTAATAAGAGTTTTCCCAATAGGGAAGATAGGTTTTTGAAACGTCACGACGGCCATGTTTGATATGGTGGAAACGTCACTAGCTGTCATTCGAGTTTGGTATGGATGGAGAATTTAGTGAGTATATGGTGCGATAAAGTGGGATCCTTGTTTTGAAGTATAATCGAAGGCATCAGATTTTTAAGTTTCAAATTTAAATTTTTAACTTAAAAATCAGATCAGACATAATGAACTCAGTCATGACATCAGAATAATGAACTGGCATGACCTAAATGTTTTAACAATTGGTATAAACAGAACCCAGAACATTTATATGAACGCCACTTCAGACTTTTGAGTAGTTAGGAAGATATTAAGGAAAATAATGAGGATCGTGCAAAGAACGCAGCATACCTTCGGTCGGTAACACAGGCTTACCGTTTTTGATACTTCATATTAGGTGTACAACATTGCTTGCAGAATGAGAATGATTCAGAAACAAGGAAATTGGGTGCCGTACGAGTTGAAGCCAAGAGATGTTGAACGACGTTTGTTTGCTTATGAACAGCTGCTTGCAAGGCAAAGACGGAAGAGATTTCTGCATCGCATTGTGACTGGAGACGAAAAATGGGTTCATTAAAATCATCCCAAGCGCATAAAATCAGGGGGATATCCCGGCCATGCTTCCACGTCGACGGCCAAACCGAATATTCACGGTGCCAAGGTCATGCTCAGTATTTAGTGGGACCAGCTCAATGTAGTGTATTATGAATTATTAGAACCGACTGAAACAATCACAGGCGATCGTTTTCGAACGCAATTAATGCGTTCTGTAGACATGATAAAGTGATTTTACAGCATGATAAAGCTCGACCTCATGTTGCAAAAGTGGTCAAGACATACTATGTCACTGTTCTGTGACCTCCCATGATGCAACAGTCTCATGAATGAATGTACGATTAAAAACTTGAGGGTCAAGACTATTCAGATTTTTTCTCGAATTGTTCATTTTAATTTTATACTTTCATCTTTGTCATTTTTCGCATTTTGGTTTCTTGTTTCTTAACTTTTGGAATACGTCGATAGGATCCTTAAAGAACAGTAAAACAGTATGATTCACTTTAAATCGTAGACCCCAACAAATTCCTTGAACATTTTGACTTTTGTAGCAACCGATGTCTGCCGAACAAAAAAAAATTAAAATTCTGTAATATAGAATTTTGCCTATTGTATAAAATCAAACCGTTAAATTTCTCCAAATAAAAAACGAAAAAATAAAACCCAACATGCGAACAGCCTGTAATAATAGGGCATTCGTGGACGGCTGGCACTAGAAACAGAAGAAGCTTGAACAAATAAAATTACGTTCGTCCTTGTCGTAATTAGAGAGTGAAATCCTCCGACCCGCCCTAAAACCCAAAGGCGGCATAGGTAATCACAGAGAAGGCTGCATCTAATCGTTTCATTCTACGATTCCGTAATCTAATAACTCTTGAATTAATTGCTTGAACAGACCACTACTGGTGTTTTTGGTAAAGTTCAGGTGGTTCGGGGATCTGTGCCGAAAAATGATGACACGTCAGGCAGTTCATTATGTCAATTTGAAGAAACCTCAGGCGGAATTATAGGATTAATGTTTTCGGGAGTTGTGGGAAAAATAAAACTTTCCATAAGTGTCACATGTGTGACGATTCAGAAAATTTCAAATTTCACCTTTGGTTTATTTTGTCATTGTGAACCTTTGAAAACGTTTGAGGTAAAATAATGTAAGCCAACGCTTGAGGCTTTCATTCGAATAGTCAGCCGATTAACTGAACAATCCCTTCATCATGACTTCTTCTTAAGACTCTCTTAGTAATCACAAATGAGCACCGATTTTGTACAAACAATTCAACAATTTCTAAACGTCGTTGAATCGTGTATGTTTCCATGATTGAATGGCATAACCTACTGAACACAAATGACATAAGAAATATCAAAAATAATACACAGTGTTGCCCTCATAACCATTTCAAAATGTATCATTTTTATTGGAAAACCTTGTATCCAAATGAAACTCCACTAGATGTTGATTTCATCAAATTTATCTGAATATGCTATTCACTATCAACTGTATACGTTCTTCCTGTGTGGTTTAAACTCTGATCGACCATTCAGTGTCGTCATTGTCGGTCTTTGATTGAGATCCAGCAGGAGGTCTTGCTCTGCTGACAACCGATCTACTTTGGCCTGAAGCAGAATCCGCAGGAGCCTTTATATTGAATTTCTCCAAGACCTGGTGGCTCATGATGACTCTCAAGATCAAGATTAGACATAAATGATCTAGATCATAGGTTCGATCATGAGATGGCACGTGGTAGGTGATCTTCCTGCAGAGTCTATATTATTTTCAATATTTATCTAAACTTCTGCAAATTTCTTTCGATTGAAGTTAAAATTTTATGCAAATTATTTTTGGCATGATCAGAAGTCATAAAGAAAGTATAATTAGGTACTCTCATCCAGTATTTGGAACGTTAGTGTATACATACATGGAATCTTGTAGAAAGGTCTAGCTGAATTTTTTTTAGTGAGTAGTTTTTGCGGAACAGGTTATTTTTTTATTGGAGAGAGAAACATACTTAGTCTACAAATTTGTGGGTTTACGATCATCATTCAAACATTATTAATCACAAATTTTAGGGATCCAGATTCCAATTAAAATTTTTTTTGGACATTTTTTTAGCATATAGGTACATAAATAAAACTGCAAAATTATCAAAAATTTGTGTCATTCGACCCCTATTTTACCTATATTGAAGACATATAATTCACAAATGTTATGCTAATATCAAAAAACGTTAGAAACATATTAAAAATTACAGAAAGACGTAGTCTTGAAAATGATATGTGTTCTAACCAGAGTTTTTATAAACATCTTTCATAAAAAATTCAGCTATTTATTCCTTGTATATTATTAATGTCAGACATCATCGTAGTCGTTAATTCTTATCTTGACCATCAGCCTTTGCTCCATAATACCTTATATCGTGAAGATAAACGAAGAAATAAATTTTTTTCACTCGAAATCACACAAGGATGTGATGTGGTCGGACAAATTTGTTCAAGAGTCAAGTTAACCGGTACTTTTCACGAAAAAAAAAATTATTTTCCATTTCCTGATACGGTTTCTAATTTACAGTGCCTGCTTGAAGATTTAATTTATATAGTAGGCGTGTCTTAGCATCGTAAAAGTTCATTTCTTTTTCTCCATGTCTATAAGGTATATGAAGCATATTTTCTGGTTGCTAACAGGACAGGATTGAGTCAGATAGTGTTCAATTTATCGTGAATTTTGGAGGCATTCCTAATTATCACAATTACGATAAATTTTCATATAAGTAAATGAAACTTTTCATTATTTCTGTGTCTCAAATTATTAGGAAATGTCATCACTAATGACGAATCCGTGGTCAACTCAAAATCTGTTCGCGGAAAAAAATGGATTTAAAACTACACGATAGATTATGCAAAATTTCACTAGAAATTAAAAAAAAATATTTTCGAAATTTTATATATGTCAGAAATGGTTCGTCATATTATGTTTAAATTTAAGACAATACATAGAGAATCAAAAAAACTTGAAATCTGGTCTCTTATGAAAAAAAAAAAAGTAGCTTGACATTTCGCCAGTGTGACTTTATTAGTAGTTTTCTAACATTTCTATGAAATTTATTGATAGATTTTGGTAGTTTCAGAAATATCTTTCCAAACTTGTCCAAAATGGCCAAGGATTTTTTATCAACGCCAGCATCTTCAGCTCCTGTTAAAGACACTTTTCCAGAGCTACACTTACAGTTATAAAAACCCGACAAAATCTATAAGATGCCTCATGTGTCTTAGATCCTGGATGGAAAATTATGAAATCAAACAAAGCCAAGAGGTTCCTCAATATTAAGAAACTTCATTTTTTTATTATTTTTCAATTCTTTATGATTCAAAGTGATTTAATTAATGTTTCTAGTCCAACTGAAATTGATATTTTCGATTTTTTTTATACAATAAGTTTGATAAATAAAAGTGTGTTTGCAAGGTTCTTCCTCATTTCATCATTCTTTTATTGATGTGACAGTACACAATGAAATTTCTAAAAACCGAGTAGCTTGATATGATGCTAGTATCTAATTGATAAATAAATACAGGACTTGACTTGAGATTGAAAAACTACTACTTGACTTGAGCTTGACTTTAAATCAAGTCAAGCTCAAGCCAATGCTTCCTCTACTTAGATATATTTGGTAGACTCTTCAGAGTCTAAAAAAATTGCTTCAGCAATTTTTCATTTTATCTGTTCATAAGGATTATAATATTGTGATAATTCTTGTCGAGCCTGTCCTGTCCTTCTCATTGTTCCAGGGCAAACAGATAATCAACCTAGTCCCACAAACGAAGAACCTTTGGTAGATTGCTTTTTAAATGGTAATATATGCTATTAATAAATAACAAACTAAACAAATATTAGGAACGAATTATAATTTTAATGCATACAGAGGAGTTTTCACTTAGCCATAAATTTTCTTTATTTGTTTAAAGAAATTGGATTCGAACATGAATGATGCCGATTGGTCTGGGTCCGAAGTCTTCTCCTATGCATAAAGTTATTATTTCAGGCGCCATGTAATAATTTTTTCACCAGACATAAATGACACTTGTTATTTATAACGGTTGGAAGAAGCCTTTTTTTGCCCTCCGGGTTGAAGTTTCGTGGTTCCGTTTGAAGTCACGTGTGAAATATCGTAAAACTGTTGAGCTCATGGAAAATTATCAAGATGGATAATAACCAAGTAGAAAATAAATTTTATACTATATAGAGAATACATATGAGATTCAATCAATGTTTATAGTAAGGAAATTATCCATTATACGCTATATTTATTAACTACCGGAAAATTTATTCCATACCATTTGACGACTATACCTCTTTTTTAAAACGGATTTATTGGGAATGTGCATAATTCTGATTTTAATATTTTTGATTCTGAGTCAAACAAAGGCTGTGGAAATACTTTTATAACTTTTGGGATTAGGGATTCACGGCTTGGCTTGAATTTAAAGCTACTTAGTTTGAGCTTGACTTGATTTCAAGTCGAGCTCAAATCAAGCAGTGGTTTTTCAATCTCAAGTCAAGTCAAGTATTTATTTATCAAGTACTTGAATCATATCAAGCTACTTGATTTTTATCAGTTTTATTGTGTAGTATCACATCAATAAAAAAATGAAGAAATGAGAAGAAACCTTGTAAAAAACTCTTTCATTTATCAAACTTATTGTATAAAAGAACCAAAAATATCAACTTTTTTGAAATAGAAACATAGATTAAATCAATATAAATCATATATGTGAAATGAACAGCCATTTTTCCAATCCATTCTTCAATAGGATTTCTTGGAAAAAGTATAAAATGCCACCCTCCAATATTTGCCGCCCCTGTAGGGTGGGCCCTGCGGCTTCAAATTCTTCTACTGAGTTTCGATTTTATAAAAAGCTTGAACATTTCGTTTCTTTTTCTTTAAAATGATTGCGTCTACGCCCAACCCTAGTTAATTTGATATGAAAATTCATCTGTGGAATTAAATAAAATTATTCAATACATAGGTACTTCTAGGAATTCGGATTTCTCGGAAAAAGTAGAAAATGCAGCCCTCCAATATTTGCCGCTTCGACGAAATTCGTTTTGTTTTTTCCTGAGAAAAAATTCCATTTTTTTTAGTTTTTTATAATAATAATAAGAGTTTATTCATTATTTATTATTCTTATTATTCATTATTTATTATTTATAAACACATATATTCAAGTGTGTAATATTTTTTGAATAAACTCTATATATTTTCTTTATTTTCCACAGTACCCTTATTGGATAAACCTGTAGCATGAATTAGAATTTGTAGAAAAATATAATCTTCCTTTCTCATGAAATTTTACTAAAAAACATTGACATCTTAATATTTCAAGAGTTGGGATCTTGTTCCTGATGCCAAGGCATTTTTTTTCAATTTTTTTTTGATATGACCAAAACCAATCACGTCAAAATTTCTCCGTTCAGGACTCAATAAAAAAGGTGTTCACATAATACCACCAGTAATCAAAGAAATCAAATTAATGCAATATTTATAACGGCCGTATGTCGAAACTCATTACCATAACCAAATTGCTTCGACGAGCTATCGGTAGAAATGACAGTTAACTAATAGGGAGATAGTTCAGAGGCGCTATATCTAATATCAGGTGGGCGTAGGAAATCTACCGCATCGTGGCGCCAACGTACCGGGTCGGCAGCAGTAAAATCAGTCAGGGATATTGCGTTTCAAAGGATACGACGGGGTTTTTGGGAGGGTTTGCAGATGGTACGGGATGCAGAAATCGAAGGTTCATTCATTGGGAACGACGTCCTCTGGAATTTTTGTGAATTGAGTTTTTCAAGGTTGCCGATTTTCTCAGAATTTCCGAAGATTTTTGGAAATTAATAACTGTGAAAATATTGGGAATAAAGTTTCGTTTGAGGATCCTACAACTATTACTATTTAATTCCATGGCTTGAGGGTGTCTAGTTTTCGAGAGAAAAAAAAATCCATATATGTAATAGAATATTCCATTCAATATCACAGATTAATAATTTTTTTTCACAAATTTCATAGATAACTCTGGTGGTTTTCAATTCGAAAAAAACTTCGGAGAACGAAAGGACCCAAAATTTTTTTCATATTGCGAGCAAACCAAATGCTTAAATGAATTCAAGATGAAGATTGTGCGAGATTCACATAGATTCACAGTAAATATGAGGAATTATAGATATTTACTTCATTCCTTTTCTGTATATCTACCTCTAATTATTTTGCTTCCGAGCTTTGTTATCACTTTTGGAATAAAAACAATTTTTGGTCTCCGATTTCGAAATTTCAGCTGAAAATGATTTGTGTTCAAATATTATACAAGAGTTACTCTCTCGAACAGTATCTATATCTTAGGTGGTCCTGCGTTCACATGGAAAAAATTGCAGAATCTTTCCTATTTCAAACATCCCGTATATTATCGATTCATAATATTCGCAAAAAATCTCAACAAATTTCATTAAGCATACCATTTCTGAAAATCCAGTGGTTTTCTTCAAAACTCTTTTTCGAAAAATAATAATTATTCATATTTCTTCCTTATAATTTCAATGAACCAATTTCGAAACGACTGCTGAAAATGAACAAAGGATATTTTTTCCGATAGTCTCAGTATAAGTTGGTTTTTCTTGAATAAGCATTTTTCGTGAAAACAACTGATTCAATGGAAACCAGTGGATTTCGCCATATGCTTATTGAATTTGTACAGCCTTCATTTGTGCATATAACGAAACGATAATGTACAGAGTTCTCAATTTGAAATCAGAAAAATTTGAAAATATAATACAGTTATAAATGAGATAAATTTTCGAAAACGTAATCTGCAACTATTTTAAGGTTAGTCAATTTGTCAATTGAAATCCCCAAAAAAATTGTCTCATTAATATGTCTTTTCGAATATCAAGTATAAATAATATCTACATCTTCAAACAGAAACACATGTCACAAAAGAAAACATTCAAAGCAGCTGAAGACTGATCGAATTGAAGAATTGCGACAACCAAATTTCGAATATTATTATTTGCATAATTCTAGTATATGTGATATATGATCAAAAAATAAGCTATTAGGTAAATCATTAATAGAAATGAAGAACCTGATGGTATCAAACAAAACAGTTTATTTATTCAATTGAGAATTTATATTTGAAAAATTTTAAGTCTTTTATATATCAATACCATCATTGGTTTTATATGAATTATTGTATACAATAAGTTTCATTCTGGTCATATTCAACGAACTCATCAGTGAATATCACTTAAAATTCCCTTTAACTCCTTCTCCAACATTCATATCATGTAAATATGGTACAAACGAGATATTTACTCATTATCTGCAGCAACCCGTCAGATGTCGCCATCTGTTCTACACTACTGAAACTTCGGTACCGGATTCAATAACAGCCCGCGAATCTTGCAGAAACACCATCTGCGATCTCTGGATTCGCGGAAACCCTGCTCCTCACGTGCTGGCCGTGTTTTCGGGGATAGGAGGTATAAGACCCAAGCCCTGCACTAGGCGTTGGTTGGGCTCGATGTCTAGAATCAAGGGCTCGTCATCGACCCCTCTCTGAACCTCGTGTCCATAACCCATAACGCGACTTGTGTTCGGCCGTGTGTCTTCACCCGACCACTTTAGCTTGCACCACTAATTCGCACCTTCACTTAGCTAACCTAGAAAACGCACCTTTCGCACCCACTCTTGATTTTTATGCTTTTAATTTTTTTGGTCTATTCTTAACACTGAAGGCGTGAAATGTTCTAAATTTTGTAAATAGTAGATTCCGAGGAATATACATATAGGCTAGGTGTACATAATGTACATATGTATAGGGTAAGCAGTCCCGGAGATATACAGGGTAGACGTTTCGGTGTCTTTCGGTGTGAAAATCTATATTTTTTCATTGATGCAGATTCCGTTCTCTGCTGCCTTCTCTCCAGTGCCTTCAGAGTACAGAGCATCCGATATTTTTCTACTCTACTTAAGAGTTAATGATTGTTGTGGTCGGGTGAAGGCGGGCGGTTCGTCCTGGGTGAGGACGGTTGAAATAATCAAACAAAATTTTGAAAAGTCATAATTTTTGTCGTGCCTATTTTGGAGCAAGATTTTATTGAAATTCTTTACTCCTCCACGTCATGCCTTTTTCTTTGATAGGTCGATTTACATGTGCAGTTCACAGTATATGTACTGAAAACAAACACTTAAGAGGAAACACCACCACGTGGCTGCTCAGTTCAAAACGGAATAAGAGATATTTTTCTTCTTCTTACAAATCGCCGATTTTTATGGGGTTTTCATTTAATTTCTTTAGATAATTATTTACATGGAAGAGAGTAAATATTTTCAATTTGCGAATGAAACGAAACAAAAATTCTAGTAACTTTTCGTTTTTGCAAAAATTTGATGATATGTACAAATCACGGATATATTTTCAAAACATCCACCAAAAATCATTAAAAAGAGGTGAAATTAAAATTTCTTCCAAGTCGTCGTACAGTGCTGCCCCCTACTTATTTGCTTCGAAAAATGAAAGAAGATGAAGTGAATGACCACTTCGTACACCGTACAAAGTTTGGTAATCGCACGAGCGTCAGAGAGGAAATGAATGTGTATCAAAGTTTGACTGATACGCTAAAAACCTCGTGGTGGTAATCCCTCTTGAACCGAAAACGTCTGATTATTATTACTTGTAACGGTCGATGGGTCTGTTCATATCATATAAAGACATCAAAAAATGGCTTGATTAGTGGATAGCCTCAAAAGCTGAACACTCTTTTACCGTAACGGTATTCGAGCTCTACCAGAAAGTTGGGAAAAAAGTGGCTTGAGCTTGACTTGAAATCAAGTCAAGTAGTAGTTTTTCAATCTCAAGTCAAGTATTAATTAATCAAGTACTTAAATTTTATCAAGCTATTCAATTCTTAGAAGTTTTTTTGTGTAGTGTCACATCAATGAAAAATGATGCAATGAGAAGGAACCTTCCGAAAAACACTTCCATTTATTAATCTTATTCTATAGAAAAACCGAAAACATCAATTTTTTTTAAATAAAAACATAAATTAAATTACTGTAAATCATAACAAAATGAAAAATAATAAATAAATAAAGTTTCTCAATATTGGGAAACCTCCAGGCTTTGTTTGATTTCATTATTTTCCATCCAGGATCTAAGACACATGAGGGATCTTATAGTTTTGTCGCCTAACCTATTGCGGGTCTTTATAACTGTAAGAGCAGCACTGGAAAATTGTTTTTCAACAGGAGCTGAAGATGCTGGCGTTGATAAAAAATCCTTGGCCATTTGGAAAAGATATTTCTGGAACTATCAAAATCTACCAATAGATTTCATAGAAATGTGAGAAAACTACTAGTAAAGTCACACAGGCGAAAGCTTCAGTCTCTCGGCGCTCGAGGAATCCGCTTATTTAATCTAAACGCGCACAGGATTACAGAAATATATGCCGTGCGACGCGTGCATATCAAGCTCAAGTAATATCGAGTAGCTTGATATCAAGTCAAGCAATAAATATTTAAAATCTTGTCAAGCCAAGCTCAAGTTTGTAATTTATCACGAGCTTGATTTTGAAGTCAAGTAGTAAGTTAAAATGTCAAGCTACTTGGCATTATGAATCCCTATTTCTAACCCACCAGATCTTACACGGCAATTTTTGCCCAGCTCCTTGCCTCAACATCAATTAGCGATTTCCGAAAAGACAATTTAATATGCAGTTCTCTTGTCCCTGACTTTTCCTATTGAAATGATCAAAAACAAGTTCAATATGCAATTCTCTTGTATCCTTTCTTTTCTTACTTCTCGAATGGAGCCTCGAAAACAAATTCCTATATTCACATTTCAAATTTTATGTAATTTCTGAAGATTCTCCAAATTCAAGTTGAAGGGGAAGGGGCTCAAAACAAACCAAAAATATAGAAAGATTCCCCTTAATTTTGGTCTTAGAATCAATTAGAAACACCAATATAACAAAACGACAATTGAAGTTTCAGGGAGGGTTGAAATTTTTTTTTCTCGAACTTTCCCAAATGTTCATCATCAAAAATAATAAACCAAAAATCATCAAATCACCCCCCTCCAGCCAACAAACAAACGTATCAAACACAGCTTCCGACACTTGCCGCTGTTTGACCTCACACCTGATCGGCGTACATCAAAGCGTTGCCGGATCTTCATTACCTCGCTCGTATACACTCGCATCGATGCGAACGCGCCAAATAACCGAAAAAAATCGCATAACAATTAATCTATACCGGGCGATTCTTCGAAGAATGCCGACGCAGCAGGATTCGGCATGGCGTAACTATATTTTCAGAGCGCTTCTTTCGATCGTCGGATCCTGGAATCGGTAATTGGTGTTGAGGGAAGGACAAAAATTGCCATGCATCTGTCTTGTCAATTGTCGGTAATTAGTAGAGAGCGTGACGATGGGTTGCCGTCTTGTGTGCACTGAGAGAAGTGTTTATTTGATATTATCGAAAATGCATCATAGTTAATACAGCATTTATTGGATATATGGACAAACAAATATTAGTTTCATGGAAATAAATAATTTATTTGAAATCCCACCTATAATCATCATTTATTATTACACTTCATTTATTTACGCATAACTTATATTAATAATGCTGAAGAAATATCCATTTGAAGGAAATAAATATAGTTAAGGTTAATATATCATTGAGTAATAATTAATAAACCTTATTTATTATATGTAATATGTATCCATGCTGAATAAAAAAAAAGTTCAATTCAGTAATGTTTAACGTATTTCTAGATAATTATTTTGGTTGTTTCTATTATCCGATTGTTAGGATCTAAGAAGAACCGTTTGTCAAATTAAGTAATTTTTAAGAGGTCATATTGAGGGTATCCGGGCTTGAACCTTAGTCATCTTGATCGCATCTGTTCCCTCTAACCACTGTTCTGCCAACATCACTAATAACTGAGCAGGTACAAACGATCTAAAGCCAAAATTCAGTACAGATGTGCTAAGCGGCGTTCAATAAGCCCATAGTAACACAGATTTTATGTTTAAAAAGGAAATTCAAATCAAAGGAAAAGTTCAAGGACAGATCCTTCAAGGAGATGCGCTTCTCTTTAAGGGATGTGTCCTTAAACTTTTCCACAGATTGGATCGCTAGAATTATGTTAGTTTGTTAATTATTAATAAATCCTATATTCTGAGTGAATAAATTATTGAATTCTTGAGTTTATTTATAAATAGCAAATGTTCGTTAACTACCACTTGAAAATTTGTTGATAATGAATTTATGTTATTTGAGGAGATAACGGAAGTTCATATAAATTATTTATAACCGAAATATATTAAATATTATCAAATACCTTGTAAACAAATATTTTATTCTCTATTAACAAACTTTTTTGTTTGATAATTTAACTATTAATGAATATATTAAATATAAATCTGCTGTAATAGTTGTGAATAAATAATCCCCAAATAAGTGCTTTATTTATTTATTTTCAGATCATTTGAAGATGATTATCGGAACGTATAACTAAAGAATTCTTTTTTAATTTCACTATTTCGGAAGATAATATTTTATAATATCACAAAAGCGTAGACAGTTTCGATTAGGTATAAACCGATTCACGAGACGTTATTCGCAAAACATCTAGAGAGCGCAGCTCAAGTTTATTGCAACACCGCTTACCGATTTTATGAGAAATTCGACTTCGAAATTTAGGAAAAAAAACCGTAAAATTGAACCTCTACACAATAATCGTTATATCTCCTGAAATATTGGTCACAGCCCCCTCAAACAAAAATTTTTTTCGATGATGGAGCTGTGATCAGTTCATGATGAGCTTTCAAGTTCGTATCTTGTCTCACTGAGATTTAGCAGCCTCTAAAATATTTTTCAAATTTTTTTTTGAAAATTTGAGTTTACGAGCTATAGCTTCTGAAATAATGGACTAATCGCTGAACTGCAAGCATTTTTGTAATCTATGTTATCGAATAAATCGATATAGAAGTATAAAATTTCCATGTGGGAACTTTCGTCAAAAAAAAAAAAAAAAAAAAAGTGTATGGAAAATTTGAGACAAATTTTTCGTCATAAAAATTTTCGGATAAGTGCGAAATTTGGACAATTGGAGCTCATTTATTGTAACACTGCTCACCGATTTTTCGTAAACCTCATAGTTTTTAAGAAATTCGACTACGAAATTTGAAAAAACACCGTAAAATTGAATCCCTACACAATAATCGTCATATCTCCCAAAATATTGGCTACAGCCCTCTCCAATAAAAAGTTTTTTGAAGTTATAGCTGTGATCTAAAACATGTTGAGGTTCCAAGTCCGTATCTTGTCTCAAAGAGAGTTGGCAGCCTCCAGAATATTTATTGAAAGTTTTAGTTTAGTTTCTGATCAAATTTTCATTATTGAAATGTTCAAATTACCGTTCAGTATTCGTATATTCATGTAATCGTGTATTTTGTCCAAATATTATCATTTCAATGAATTGAATCACTGGTTACATACAAGAGACAGATAATGACCAAATAAATAACCTCTTAACTACATACATATCTTGTGCATTGTATAAAATTAATATATTATATCAACTTCTCCTACCTCGATTATCCTGTAAATTTGCAATATTAATTTTTTTTACAATTTCTTCATAAATACAGCATTGCAAATATTCATGAGAACTTGGTGTGGTCTCTCGGACCATTCTGACGTCACAGGTTTTTTCTAAACGTATGACGTACACATTGGACAGAAATAAATTTCAAAGCAGCTAATTAAAGCATCAAAATAATTCAATTTACACAGGTTCTACAAAGCTGTTCGGATTTATTAATCCATAAAAATCATCTTGGGAAGTCGTAAACAGTCATAACATATATCATTAGATTTTTATTACAACATAAATAGACACAAATTAAGGTTTTGAACAGACGAAGTCAGTGATACTAAATCTGAACGGACTCAAATCAACATTAAAGGGGTTTATAGGTGTTCAGTGAAGTATGCGTCATATTTAGGTACAGTTTTTGTTCACGAACCTTGCATGTGTAAATTTTCCATAATATAAGACCAAATCAATCTTTTAATATGAGAAAAGCATTTTTGATGTAAATCAGGGAACTCGCCAATTTTCGAGTAACTGAATAGTAAATACCTGATGCTGCTGCTTCTGCTGCTGATGCACAGCTTAACGATTTTATGAGAGTAATCAGTGGAACTATTCGATCAACATCTTTACGTTGGTTACCAGTGCTATCACATATAGTTCCGCCTCATATTCGTAGACAGTTCTCAGTCAAGAAATCTTGGGAAAAATTTCATTTTTGCCCAATTTCATTTTCAATTGTATCTAACCTCCAGATACTAGAACTGCCAGATTAAAGCCACCGAAACCTCTATGGATTAATACCTTCTCTCAATCTAAAGAAAGTGACAAGGAAATGGAGTTCTTGTAATGTATTATCGTTGATCCTTGGGACTGGTCAATGGTCATGGTCGTTGCAATAGTATGCTCTTCAAATGGCATTCTATTGATAGCTCACTTTGTGAGTGTGGTGTAGAAGAAACCATTGACCACTTGGTGAATACTTGTCCAATTTATAAATTTCATGGTTGTTTCCAACCTATCCATTCAGTTTTGAATCATTTTTTAGAAAATGTCGCTAACTTCAAATCAATGTAATGGAATAGTTATTTCTCTAATTCTGTGGTTATGCCGTTCATTCGTCCACATCTTGTAGAACAAAATCGTGCGAAAATATATCAGAAACGCACAGTTTTCATGGTTATATTTTATTATTCTATGTTGGCACTCCGAACTTTCCGCTACGGCTTTATCTGTCAATTCATCAAATTGCCTTAAAGAAATCAGTTCTGCCAACCAACATTTTTCAATGCAAAAATCACTGAATTATATTTATGGAAATATTTTATTAATTTCAATGAAAATGCAATGAATTAGAGAAAATAATGTATAATACTCGTACAGAAGGCTCATTCTACCACTCGTTCATTCCAAAACTCGCCACTTCGTGGCTCGTTTTTGAATTTTGAACTCGTGGAAGAATATCAATGCCTTCTGCACTTGTATTATAATAGTTATTTATAATACAAGTGCAGAAGGCATTGATATTCTTCCACGAGTTCAAAATTCAAAAACGAGCCACGAAGTGGCGAGTTTTGGAATGAACGAGTGGTAGAATGAGCCTTCTGTACGAGTATTATACATTATTTTCTCTAATTCATTGCATTTTCATTGAAATTAATAAAATATTTCCATAAATATAATTCAGTGATTTTTGCATTGAAAAATGTTGGTTGGCAGAACTGATTTCTTTAAGGCAATTTGATGAATTGACAGATAAAGCCGTAGCGGAAAGTTCGGAGTGCCAACATAGAATAATAAAATATAACCATGAAAACTGTGCGTTTCTGATATATTTTCGCACGATTTTGTTCTACAAGATGTGGACGAATGAACGGAATAACCACAGAATTAGAGAAACTAACATTTATTACTCCTTTCTGGTTCTTTTCATTTTTGGTTTCAGATTTAATTATAAAGTCGTCAACCGTTGGTGTAGAAATAGGAAGGAGAAGATTTTCTTGGGATGAAGAGGAAGCCCATTAATATCAATATGTCAGTTTATTCTGAAAACAAATACACAAACCAGTCACTACACCTCTATACGGGAGACAGAGTTTTTGCTGAGGGTTTTATCTATGTTCTTGTATCATACATTGAAATGTACGATGCCTCGTTTACTTTTCCTCTGCTAATACTAATACACATGCTTTGTTGTTTGAATTTGATAATTTTTTGTATTGCTTTATCTCAAAATAATATATTTTATTATTATACCAAGAATGAGATTCAAAAATATATAATGATGCTATTGTTGTACATTATTCAGTTGAGGGGTTTTTATATTGTTCAAATTGTACCAATCCTCTTGAAAAATTCTCTATTAATCAGAAATGTAATTTCATACGAATTGCCATGAAAAATATGGTAAAATCCTTCATTATGCAGATTCCAAATATTCATTCAATATTCCCAAATTCTTGAAAACGTAAAATATTAAATTTTCTGGATAATTAAGTGATAGCATCAATCTGTCGAAAATCCAAGCCTAACATTTGCACCTAATCCAACGTCTCAATATCAATAGGAGCCAAAAGAACAAACCCATCCTCCTATCTACAAATCTAGAACAGTAGATACTAATTTACGACCCCACCTCTAATTTATAGCGAGTACCTATATCTTTTGACACAAGTTCCGAATTTTTGTATCTTACGCCGACGTCTCAAAACCCCAAGTGACATTTCGATAAAGACAGGTACCAATTTTTTACATCTTCTTCAAGACGTCGTTGTCTTCATCTCTCAACATTTTATAGGACGGTCAACGTTCACACTTGCTTGTAGATCTAATCTCGGGGGTAATCTCCATCGGAATCAGTAGCCACAGGTTGCTCTCAGAGACGCTGGGGATCTGAGTGACTGGCGCCTGGACTATATGAACACGAGATACAGCCTCCTAGATTAATAAGATTACAGGTGAGTTACGGCCAAAGTCAGCAGTTGTAGAGAAACGGTCAGCTTGTCGTTATTGGATCATGTCAATAAGGTATGTACCGGTGGACGTATATAAAGTTGAGATGAAGATAGAGATGAAGAGATAAACAGCTGATCGGAGAAATTATGACAGGATGTATTTGGCACTTACGATGTTGATTCTGTGATCTTTTTTGTCGATTGTTTTGTTGAGTAGCAAACTACTTATGAAATACTTAATTTTCTTCACGAAGAAAAGGTAATTCACTTTTTCGGCAAGCTACAACTCCAATAATTATAATAATGATACCTTGTTTATTGATAGTTCCTTATCGGAAGCTTTTTCCTGAAAATGGGAAATGGTTTCTTCATTAAAAATCTGTGAATCTTTAGGCTGGTTACCTTGAGAATGATGTTTTCAAAATGTTTCTCTATTTCAGTATAGTATATATTCAGTATAGTATATAGTACTATCAAATTTCAACACACGTCAATTGTCAATATAATAACGGGTGTTTTTTTTCGAGGTATATAACTTTAAGTTGGCATTACTGTTCAAGATGGCGACCGATTTAACATCTGTTAGTGATTTATTCTCAGTTTGGTTTGGTGATTCATCATGAATAGACTCACGCCTGAACAACGCTTGCAAATAGTGCAATTTTTTTTCGAAAATAATGGTTCTGTGCGGAATACGTATCGCGTACTACTATGTTTAGCGATGAAGCGCACTTCTGGTTGAATGGCTACGTTAACAAACAAAACTGCCGCATTTGAAGTGAAGCTAATCCTCAAGTGTATGTCGAAATACCGTTACATCCAGAAAAACTTACTGTTTGGTGCGCTTTATGGGCTGGTATAATCATTGGTCCGTACTTCCTCAAAAACGAAGATGGCCAGAACGTTACAGTAAATGGTGATCGGTATAGAGCCATGATTACTAACTTTTTCATTCCTGAATTGAACAACCATGATGTCCAGGAGCTGTGGTTCTAACAAGACGGCGCAACATGTCACACAGCTCGTGCCACAATCGATTTATTGAAAGACGGGTTTGGTGACCGCCTAATTTCACGTTTTGGACCTGTGAATTGGCCTCCAAGATCTTGTGATTTAACACTGTTAGACTACTTTCTGTGGGGCTATGTGAAGTCATTGGTCTATGCGAATAAGCCACAAACCCTTGACCATTTGGAAGACAACATTCGCCGTGTTATTGCCGATATACGGCCACAAATGTTGGAAAAAGTCATCGGAAATTGGACGTCCAGATTGGACTAAATCCGAGTCAGCTGTGGCGGTCATATGCCAGAAATCATATTTAAAATGTAATGCCATAAGATTATCTTGCTGATAAATAAAATTCATGTCAATCGAATAATCCATCGTTGTTTTATAGCAAATTAAAGTTCTGTAGCTCTAAAAAAACACCCTTTATAATTTGGATAGAGTGAAATGATTTGCAACATTATTCGCAATTTCTCTAAATTCTGGTTTTGTTAAATGGATTTCGTCAGATATTATTCACGAATTTAATGCGTAATTACAAATTATTTCAAAATTCGAAACGTACGATTCAAATTCAAATTCCGTAATCTGCCAGTTTTCGTTCACCAACTGCCAAGATATAATACAAAGGTCACTAGAATGTATCATCTAAATTTTTCATTGAATTTTGACAATATTTCACAAAACTTGACTGAAATAGAGAAAATATCGTCTAATGTCGTTGCAGAACTTCAAAAGCGTTAAGTTACTCTTAACTATTCCAAATCGACTTCTCAAGCCACACATCGAAATCGCCAACCAAATCATCATCACATCGGATCCAAGGTCAACCCAACAAAGAAAAACAAACAAACCATAGCGCTGGCACCAAACAAATCGTCCAAAACGTCGGCGTCAGAAACTCCCCAAAGAATAATCCACGCAACGTCGTAATCCCTCGCAACACGTGTTTGGTAATCCGTCACCGCTGCAAAATCTCTTTATGCAACCGCCGAAAGGAAATATGAAATATCCAAAATCGGCGTCATCGGCGCCTGCATTCGACCCGCCGTTGCCACATCTACCGATACGACAGGAGATCTACTGATCTTCTAAACCTGAGTCTTATTATAGTCGATAGTCTGTGCTGCAGCCTGAAAGCTGAAAATACTCGCTTCGAAAACCCTCTACTTAGATGGCTCTTAATGGCTCTTGGTTGAGATATATAGCTAAACCATGAACCATCTAAGGAGAAGATTTTAGAAGCTAGTATCCGTATTATACCTAAGGATTAGAGATACACGGATTGGCTTGATTTTCAAGCTACTTGGCTTGAGATTGACTTGTTTCAATTCAAGCTCAAGACACATGAGGCATCTTATAGATTTGAGGCCTAACCTATTGCGGGTTTTTGTAACGGTAAGACCAGCTCTGGAAAATTGTCTTTCAACTGGAACTGAAGATGCTGGCGTTGACAAAAAATCCTTGGCCATTTTTGCCAAGTTTGGAAAGATATTTCTGAAACTACCAAAATCTACCAATAGATTTCATAAAAATGTGAGGACGAATTTATTGGTAATTGAGCGCTGTATGATTTCGTAACGTAATGTGTTTCATATAAAAACAACCTTTTTCTTACTTACCATCCTTTCTATCGACTATCCACTGTTCAGTTTTATGCTTGATCATTTTCATCATAACTGTAGATGTGGCAACACCGCTCCCGTGAGCTAGGAAATCCAAGGCCCGCTCGATGGTCTGCGTCGAACGTAGTGGGTGGACTTCGACAAGCCATAACTCAAAATAAAATTGAAATATGACAGGCTAAACGATACCGGGTTATTTACGGGTATACAGGATGGCACATGAATAATGGCAGGGAGATCGGATGGTGGATTTATTTGCACGCATCACTTGAATCGAGACTCTGCCATAGATGTGGGTTAATTACCGAGGGGGTAGGTTCTGACCGGGACAAAGGGTATCACGTGACGCCGGCGTCTTTTTTTCATTCATCTCTGGTCACTAGAGTTCAACTGGGGGTCTTGGAAGGGCATTAATTCAACTCGGTCTGATGGAGGCTTCAAAGGTTATGAATATTAGTTTAGCCATTGCCGCATATATAAAAAGAATAAACAGCTAAAAATTCTGTATATCATTTGACAATTGAAACAAACAGGTACTGAGTTATTTCAAAGTATATGAATTTGCATGTAGAAAAGACGTTATATCGAATCAAACTTCGACAAACTCTAGAAAAGAAATTTCCAATTTAAAATATGACTCAATACGACATCAACAGGATACATTTCTCTCAATCTAAATGTATCTATATACATTGTAGGAAACGAATAGATAATTTTTTTCGGTACTCTGCTTGACTTTTTTATAGTTCTGATGAAGCAAAGAATACAAAATTTAGTGATACAATTCATAAAAAGTTACGTACATTTTTTCATGAATGGATTTCAACGTTTCTGGTAATTTTTTTTGTGGATCAATTTGAGTTTTTCGATTTCTGAAAAGAGACAAAACATTCTCGTTTTTCAACTATTTGAATACGAATTTACCATAGCTCCATCCATAGAATTTCAATCTGCGATTCGCTGCTGAATCTCAAAAAAAATTGACCAATTATGAAGCCGATGGTGGTTGGGGTGAAAAATGGGTCACTTATGACCCATATGTCAAGAGATAGAGATCATGATGCATGGCCAAAGAAGCGGCTCAAACCGAGACCAAGCCAAAATCGACTTCCAGAATGTTGTTGCTGTTTGTTTGATGTGATTGGTAGAAAATAATCTACTATGAGCTGCTCTCCTATGATCAAACGCTTAATTCTGCCCCTACTGTGAATAATTCGACCATTGGAAGCTGGTGATTCAATTGAAGCGGCCAGCATTGTTGAATACTAGAGGAATCAAGACACCACCAGACGCCAGAAGCTCAGGTATCTTGGAAGGCAGTTCTTATGCAACCATCTTGTAGTCCAGACCGGCACCAAGTGACTACCACTTGTTCCTGCACTCCAACGTTTGATGGTACAAATCTGGCCTCAATAGAGGCCTGTAAAAATAGATTGTCTGATGTATTCATTGCTGATAGGGACAAGAGTCTTCATGAAACAGGCACTATTACGTTGAATTCTCGTTGGCACCAAGTTATCGAACTTGTCCATATTTGATTTGAATTGGACCATTAGAAAGACTTCCTGAAAAGCATCGATAAGGAACAAAATTGTCCCTAACATTATATATCAGCACCAAATCATGGAAGGACATTCTGAAACCCAATGTGTCTATTTCAGTTTAAATCGACATTTTTATTGAAATTTAATGTTTTTTTATTGATGCTTTAGTGTCTTTTTGCCACTGAATCAACACCCCATGAATCCGTCTCCTTTGTTGCTTCTCACATCTTGGCATTTCTTCGATCGTCTCTCAATAATCGAAAAAAGAATTATATCAGTTCTTAAGAGTTCTCTTAAATTTTGATTATTTTTTCTACTCTATTTTTATTCATTAAGGATTTTCCCAATAAAGTGAATGACTTTGAGAGCTCTTATCGAATTATATCGGTCCTTGAACCGACCCCTGTGTCACTCCATTCCCGATATTCTGAAATAACCCTCCCTTCCCCAAATCAATCTAACCCCGGTAGTCGTCGATCTAGATCCCCGAAACAACAAACACAACTCGCTAAAGCCCCTTTCACACTTCTGCGTCGTCCTGTAGCGGCATAATCGTTAACATTCCTTAGGTGCCAAATAACTAAGAAGGAGAGAGAGAGATCCAGCTCCGGCCGTCTTGATATATTGCGGTGGAAGTAGGAGGATCAGTCCATAAATCCCGTCACGTGACACCCACCTATCCCGGATGGCTTGATGTTTCTCAGGCCGGCTTCCTAATTATTCAGATGAAGTATACGGCCCCGGATAAATTGGTTTTCATTCATAACTATTTGTTGGCCGGATTGGTCGAGACTTTGTTTTATAGCGCTGGATTGATTGGGACGATGTTTCTGTCGTCGGTGTCTAACATAATCAGAGCTGTGTTTTGGCACAGGTCGGTCTGGGTAGAACCGAGAGACTGAAAATAACAAGTAGAAAATAACAGTTATGAAATAACAATTAGCAAGTATAAGTTGATTGTTGTAAGGCGTATTTCTTTGAAACCTTGAGAAATTAAAATAATAATACAAAGAAATGTCAAAATGAAAATCAGTCGATAGAATGGATGAAGGAAACAAAATATCTGAAAGTAATATCATATTAACTCAAAATATATTGAAACAAATACCTAAATATATTAGAAATTCAGAAAACAAACTTCAAGCGAGACAAACGACGTGTCCAGCAAAATATTTACACGTGAAAAGCTCCTGATTGAGACTGATTGCTTTTCTGAATGTTTTCACTTAATGATGAAGCTCTGATCTCGAGTCTTTCACATCAACAGATAAATGAACAAAATTCTCGGATTTCTTTAAGAGTCACTAAACTTGTTGATGAACGTCCCAGGTGGAACATACAACTCCGACGTAAAATTTTACACATTCGTGTAAAATTGGCAGCAATTCCAGAAAGCTCTCTTCAATCCTCCCACTTCCGGCATGTTTATAGCTATCGGGGTTCATGTCGTGATGTCACCGTCGAGACCCCGTTCTTTTCCCTAATTGGACCTTCTGTAGATCAGTATCGTAAAAAAAATTGAAACGGAAAAGGCAATAAGCTCGGTCCATTCTTGAAATTGTACCACATCACGTAAAGCCAAGATGTCAGTAGAGATTTCTGAGGAAGCAATTTTATAGTCTGCTACTTCATGAATGGGACCAAGAAATTGGTACCTTCACCATATGTCGACGCAGATATGACATGTTTGTCATATACGTGTGTGTAGGCACTGATAGGCTGTTGTATTCTTTTCGATATGGTTTGTTTCATAACCTAGTAAGAAAACCATAGAGTAATAAACATAGATATGGGGAGTATACGCAATTTTTACATGTCCCCAACATGGTTAGTTTAAGTTGTCGGATTGTGATATATTTTCAAATCCACAATTTAGTATATTGTTATGAATGTATATTATATTGAATGAAATATATTTATTTCAGGGATTCCCGATTAAATATACAAATTCGAATATTTGGAATCCGATATTTTTCCTAATTGTCGAATTCATAATAAGCAGAATATTTATTATTTTCTGTATCTACCTGCTGAAATCCAAGGTTTGGCAACCTTTGCTCTCCGAGTGTCGTTTCCATGGAAACAATATGAGCCAACAATTTCAGTGTCAAACGTTATTTGCATTTTTTGCCTATTATTATATGTTCTCGGAATGCTACAGAAATAGTATATTACATCAAACTGTTAACTCGCAAGTGCAGTAAGTGCTTACAGGGTAAGTCTTTGACTTGTACATATATTTCAACGAGAACGGTGATTTTGACGTCGAAGACCAGGTTTTCGAAAATACTAATTTGGAGGCTCTACTTGATCAAGACTCGTGTCAAACGCAACAAGAATTGACAAGATTATTGGGAGTGACGCAACAAGCCATTTCAAAACGCCTGAAAGTCATGGTAATGATTCAGAAACAAGGAATTTGGGTGCCGTACGAGTTGAAGCAGAGATATGTTGAACAGCGTTTGTTTTCTTGTGAACAGCGGCTTGCAAGGCAAAGAGGGAAGGGATTTCTGCATCGCATTGTAACTCGAGACGGGAAAAGGGTTCATTACAATAATCCCAAGCGCAGAAAATCATTGGGATATCCCGGTCATGCTTCCACGTCGACGGCCAAACCAAATATCCACCGTTCCAAGATCATACTCAGCATTAGCATTTGGTGGGACCAGGTCGGCGTAGTGTATTATGAGTTGTTAAATCAGTCGAAATCAATCAATGCGTTTGAAAGATAAACGGCCGCAATACAACGAGAACGAGGGACATGATAAAGGATAAAGTGATTTTACAGAATGACAATATTCAATCCCATGTGGTCTGGAGAATAGTAAGTAAGTAAGTAAATCTTGACCACTCTCAAGATTTATTTACTTACTTACTATTCTCCAGGCGTTGCTCGAACTATCACTTTTTTCGATCAATGGCACACGGCCTGGCTGACCAGCACTTCCGGTGGCCAGCGATGGACAATACTTCGAATCACAAATGTATAACCAGTTTTTCACAATCAAGCCTCAAATTTCGGAAAAAAAACGGCGGAAGCAAAGTTGTACGCCTATGTACCATATCATACTACACCTATGTTATTTTCCTTCTTCTAGTGGAAATAGAAAAACAATAAGTAAAAGACTACTTCATCTGGTTTATGCAAAATGCCCTTTTTCAACCACAAACTCCTCAAAATCACCTACCCCATATTCTCCATAAGGCAGCTTACGCTAGACGTCTATCTAATGGTCAACGCTTACGACAGAGCTTACGCAAAGCAGCGACCCCTGACCCCCGCTGGGCTTATCAGATCGAGGGGGACACGTAATGGCATTCCCCATGGATACTGCCGTGGGTCCAGCGCAATAATTCATCCGGACGCGAGTTATGAAGATGTGAACACGGGGAGATAGCCTTGTCTTAGATTACTCATAACTGTCGTATACCTTGTGGTTTATTTGGTTTTGGTGCGTGGACAGTGTTAGTCATGTTTTCGTCTAATGAATTTTCGGGACCCGAGATGAATTTTTAAGACGGCTTTGGAATCCGGAGGCTGAGGCGGACGACATTCATTTTTTTTATTTATGTGCGATCTTGAGCATGCATGAGGATAAGGGGTGATATGTTGATGTGTTTGTTTAATGAATCTTATGGGAGTTTTGGGGAAAGTCAGTCGGGCATATGGTTTCTTTTATTCAAATTGGATGTTTATGGTTGATGGAGTAATTAAAAGGTGCCTTCGAGGCGTGAAAGGGCATTGAGGATTGGAGTTTTCAAATTCCTGTTTTTGATTCACAGCATTAAGTAGTACCTGTATTTAACTTTTAACTACTAACGGGTTGAGTTTCTTGGAAAGAATGCAAGATGCATAACGGATCATCAATATCGATTCACTATTCCTATATGAAAAAATTTAATTGACCTTTTCTTTTTCAGGTTGGGTACCACCAGTTTATGTTAATTGTTCAACTGACTGTTTCGTTCTCCCTATAAGTTTAGGATCCCATAGACTATGACCTATGTTGTATGTATCTCGGCAAGAAGAATGGTTTAGTAAATGGCGAATCAAAGTGAACCCAGAAAAGAGCAATGCTCTTCTCTTATCACGGAAACTTGTCTTTCGATGAGAATTATCAGTGGAGATATTATATCTACACCTTTACATTGGTTACCAGTGCTATCACATATACTTCCGCCTCACATTCGCAGACAGGTGTCAGTCAAGAAATCTTGGGAAAAAAGTTCATTTCTACCCGAACTTATTTCCAATTGTATCTTACCTCCCAAATACTAGAACTGCCAGATTGAAGTCACGCAAACCTTTATGGATTAATACCTTCCTTGAATCTAATGAAAGTGACAAGGAAATTTGGCGTTCGGAATGGAGTTCTTGTAATGTCTTCAACAAAAGTCTAATCGTTGATCCTTCAGAGAAAGTTCTAGGTTTCAATCTCCCTAGGAGAATTCGCTGTATTTTGAATTTCCTTTTATTTTGCCGCTGATTATCAATTGCAGAATTCGATAGCGACTTCCCCTTATCACATGACCCAGATAGGATATCTTCCTACGCTTGATGACATTGAGCAATTCTCTATTGGCTCTTCTTGTTGGCTCTTCTTAACACTTCTTCATTTTTTTGTGTGTGCTGTCTAGGGAATTTTGAGCATACGTCTGTGTATCCAAATTTCGAATGCTTCAATGCGGTTCAATGTTGACAACTTGAAGGTCCATGTTTCGACACCATACAAAAGCACCGGCCAAACATAGCAATTGACCATTCTCTGCCTCAAGTCCAGGTTAAGGTGGTCATTACATAAAAAGGTCTTCATTTTTGCAAAAGTGGTCTTGGCCATTGCTATTCTACGTTTGATCTCCATATCCGGATCCAGCTGGTCTGTTATTATAGACCCCAAATAAAGGAATTGGTTCACCCTCTCCATAGGATTTCGGTTCAACTTGAGTGAAGCATCCGGATATGGGTTACGGCTTCATACTAAAAATTTGGTCTTTTTTGCATTTATTTTGATGCCCATTTCTTTATCATTATCGTTTATTTCATACAGAGAATCACACATATGAAATATCTTGTCATCAAGTAAGTTTCATGACACGTCCACGAATAAATACAATAAATAAAAATCCACAGATAATAAAAAAACAGAAATATAGTTTGTACAAACAACACATTAAAAGAGCAGTGAAGACTAAAACTCCGGTAACTGGCAAAACAGTATCAATCGAGGAACTCCTTTATATCATAGATTGTCCTCATCAGCAACATTTCTTTCACTCTTCTGCTGAATTGTCTCCTACTAAGGCTTTTGATATCGTCTGGCAGTCGGTTGTACTGTCTTAGGCAGGTCTTAGAGCCCTGTTCTTCCCTTTTTGTGCGAAGCTGGGGTAAAGCATACTTATTTTTTTCTCTGGTGTTGTGAGAGTGTATTTCTTTGTGTCTTGTGTATTTTCCTTGGTTCGCATGGACATAATTAACACATGTGAGAATGAAGACAGATATAATTGTAAGTATGCCTTTGCGTTTAAGAACTTCTCTGTAGCTTTCTGTGCTTTTCATGTTGTATAACGTTCTAATGGCCTTCTTTTGCTTCAATATTACCCTCTCCGCTTCTCTGCTTTGTCCCCACATTGTTATCCTATATGTCACCAAACTCTTCTCCCACCTCATGACAAAATCACTGTATCATCCGCATGGGAGACTATGTCTCATATTCGGCGGGTTAGGTATAGTGAGTAAGAGTTTCACACATTTTATGAGGTAGTTCACACATGAAGATTCCCACTGCTTCGTCAAAAAAAAAAACTATGATTAATTCATCGAGTTGTTGATTATGGTTTGTAGGGGAAACTAAAGATGAACTGAAATTTTTGTTCGTGGCAATTACCACATTGCAAGCTTTGTACGATCGGCTTCAATACCATGAGACCAAATCCCTACCCTCTCCAACCACCGTATACAAGCACCAGAACTCTCCTTAGGGTTCCTCGACCGCATCAAACCGAAAAGCCACAAATCATGAAGCTCTCTCCCAACGCTCGCATTGGTCTGTCATTTCGACCGTTCCCGAGGCGAAAGGAATATAAATTCGGTTTAATTAGGAGCAGAATGAGAGTACGATTTGAATATGCATGGCCTGACCGAAACTTCCTGATCAAAAGGCTAGAACACCGGCCCCTCTTTTCCTATATAGTATACTCTTGTCGCTCTAAAAGGATAGTTTTGTCAGATCGGACGTAAAACGGAAGCGACTAGATTTCGGACCAGATAGCATTGTTGTCAGGTCGATCCCGCTCTCGGTCCGTAGGCCGCTCGCGTCACGTGATCGAGTCGAAACGGCGTTGCCAACTGGAGGGATTACAATTAACAGGTGATAGGGTAAGGGAGATCGTTTGGGGTGTGGGCACCTTTATGATCCCTTTTTTTACCCTTTTCCCACATATACTCAAATGGCATGTAAGTTTTTAAGGATCATGGATACTATTCAAGAATTCTTCGAATATTTCAGAATGGTTTATTATAGCATGTTCATACATATTTCGGAATATTCAACTGAAAAAACTCTGTCTAATGGGTTCCAAATTTTTAGATAAAAGACGTAAATGGAAGTTTTAATGATTTATTTCATACATAACTATAGGCCAAGGTCTTAAGATACAGAAGAAGTTGCAGGAATGGTTATTTGTATTATTAGGCAGAAGGGATTCATCAAGCCAAGTAGCTTGACATTTTAACTAACTACTTGACTTGAAAATCAAGCTCGTGAAAAATTACATACTTGAGCTTGACTTGACTTGATTTTAGATATTTATTGCTTGACTTAATATCAAGCTACTTGATATCACCTGAGCTTGATATGCACGCGTCGCACGGCATATATTTCTGCAATCTCGTGCGCGCTTAGACTAAATAAGGGACGAGAGACTGAAGCATTCGCCAGTGTGACTTTATTAGTAGTTTTCTCACATTTATATGATATCTATTGGCAGTTTCAGAAATATCTTTCCAAACTTGGCCAAAATGTCCAAGGATTTTTTATCAACGCCAGCATCTTCAGCTACTTCGAAAGACAATTTTCCAGAGCTGCTCTTACAGTAACAAAAAACCGCGATAGGTTAGACGACAAATCTATAAGATGCCTTATGTGTCTTGAATCCTGGATGAAAAATTATGAAATCAAACAAAGCCTGGAGGTTCCTCAAAATTCAGAAACTTTATGTTTCTATTATTTTATATTTTGTTATGATTTATAGTGATTTAATTTATGATTCAATTAGTTTTAGAAATAAAATTGTTTTTTGTGAGGTTGCTTCTTATTTCATCATTTTTTTATTGATGTGACACTACACAATAAAACTCCTAAAAATCAAGTATCTCCATATGATTCAAGTACTTGATTAATAAATACTTGACTTGAGATACTACTACTTGACTTGAAATCAAGTAAAGCTTAAGCCAAGTAGCTTGAAATCAAGCCAAGCCGTGAATCCCTAGCCTAGACAGTAAAGTAACAACTTTTCTGCTTAGGCAGCAAAGTGATAATTCTCAATGCGAATAAAACATTCGACATTTTCTGACAATCAATATTTTTTGTCACTTTTCTTATTTCTGGAGGAGTATGTAAGTACTTAAAAGTCGCTATCAAAGTCCATAATATAAATATATCCGATATTTTTCCAAAAAACTGTCAGATATTTCATAAGTTGTCAAACTATAATTATCATGGACATAAACATTTCCATAGCAACCAACCATTCCAACAATTGGGATTTCTATCAGATTTCGTTTTAATTTATCACTACAGGAAGATTGAAAATATTGTGGGAATTGTAATAATTCACAAATACAATATCCTACATGTCTCATTATCTAGAATCGAAGAAAAAATTATATGTTTAACTCGGCAGCAATGTAGATTGACTGAATTCCTAGCCTTGCTATGCTCGGCTATGAACTATCAGCCGCGACAGTCAATCTACTACTTTGCTGCCTAGCAAAACAAATAACTATAGGTCAAATTTTGTATCACTGAAGCTGAACACAGCTTCTGATGAACTAAATTTCGTTTTTATTAGTGAAAGTGATTGTTTACTTCTAGATGCACTATCCACTATTTTTTCTTCAATAAAACATCAAAATTATGAAGTTGCAAGAAAAAATCTACATTCTTCAACTTTTTTGGAAAAAATATCATTTTCTTGAATTTGTGTTAATCTATTTACATAGTCACCAAAAACAAATGCAGTTTTCATAAGCTCAACTTGCAGCAACTTATAAGCTTTGTTTTATCGAAATCGGACAGAAGCAAAAAAGTTATCGTCTTTTAATTATAGATTTAGTCGAAACCACTTCTGAGAGCTAGTATTCCATAAAAATAGATCTTCAATCTCGTCATCCCCATTGTTGAACCTCCACAAACCCCTGACGCAAGTATCACATGACATCAACCCCGAAAAACACGGAAAAAAAACACCTAACGAAACATAGGTGGATCCGTATTATTCCAGATATCCCGTCCACTTTTTTGCACTGTTGTTATTCCAAACTAGCGACTAGTATCGTTTTCTCAAAAGGACCCCGAACGTCGTAGACATGTGACATGGTAGTTTCAGGAAAGGATCTTGATGTTTCGCATCTTGCTTAGCTGCGCACAGAACGGGAAGAGTATGGTTTCGTTTTCGTTTTTTAACCGGCAGTGACTTTCGTAGGACATTCGACATCTGATATTCGAGTGGCTTGTTTCTTTTTGTGTCTACTACAGATGTAGATGTAGAAAAAAAATGTTGTGTGTTGATGGAATTATGGTTGGGGTATTGTTGGGTTTGGAATAGAGATTCGTGACGACTGTCAGTGTTGTGGAGAGAAATTAGAATACGAGTTGCACGTAGAAGAATAGTGGGAATTTTCAACTACCTTAATACTTCAACTGAGATTCAGGACAATCCAGCTTCGCTGTCTTGTTTTTATCAGTCTGGTTTGTTCTCGCTTGATTTCCAAGCAATCTAGTTTTAGTGAAAAATATTATAATAATTATTGTTGTTCGGTACTGATGTGCGATTGGCAACTACATCTTTGAAGTACCACTTGAGAGAGTTCAACAAAAATAACATGTCTTAACATTTTTTTATAGGTACATTTCCAGCATTTCTCAAGTTGCTTTTAGGGAAATATTATATTTGTATCTATGTAGAAATTATTGAATTGTTTATTTTTTGTGACACTGTTGATATTTGAGTGTTTTATCTAATACTCTATGTTCATTCTAAATTGTAAATGTCTTCTTTTTTTTTGTGAATCCTTGTAATTAGGTTATTCTTGTTAGGATTCCTGCTTATGTCAAATGAATAAAACTAGGTAAACTGTTGATTGGAATTTATTTGTCTCTCAAAAAAGGAACTAGAGCACATAAAGGCATGAACCAAAAAAACATAATTCTGGAAAGGATTAAGATTTTCTTCCTGAAAAATCCAAGATTTTATGGGAGAAAGAATGTTCACTGTTTCGCGATCGCAGAGAAAAAAGAAACAGCTGAAGAAGCTGCTTTACTGGAATATTTTGCTGAACTCGAAACAGTATCTATAGATATGCAGCTTCATCTTTATGGCCAAAATATTCCATGTGACAAGCTTGTTTACAAGTTATAGAAAGAAACAGACGAATATTTTACGTTAATCATGTTTTTCAAGAAGAAAACTCATACAGAGCTAAAAATCTTAAATTTCCAAAAGAGAATAAGTCAATCAATTCATTGTAAAGCCCGAGACGATGAATTTGTCTACAGACGATGATGAGATTATGGAAAACAAGATAATTGTGACTACTCTAGAGATAAAAACTCGCAGGGAAAGATATTTTGCAGTTGTATCTAAAAGTGACATTGAGCCTGTGACATTTATTACTTAACCTTAGCACCATCTCATATTACATACAGAAGACTCTTTGTATCCTACAGAAAAGGTAAATGCAAAGTTCGGCCTTGTGGTATTAATTTCATTTCTAAAATACATACCTACATAATATTATATTTTGACAAGACTATTGATTTTGCCAAAAGTAAAATATTGAAGGTAATTGAAGAGAAGTGTAGTTTTTGCCTTATTACCTCGATTATCAAATATGTGTAGGTATATCCATGCGATTTTTTATGATTTAATTGTGTTGTTTCGTTTGGCTGGATACCTTGAAAACTGCTGCGATCATCCGTTTACATAATTTATTTTGAATTATCGATAAACCTGGAAAAAATTTTGAAGATGTCTAATATCAGCATTCTGAAGAAACTTTTTGCAATTTTTTGTTGTTCATTCCGATGGTTAAACTTCAGAAGATATTCAGTAGATATCATCATCATAATGACACCTCCATACATGTTTTCAATTCAATTTTTTGAATTGGTTGAATTTTTAATTTTTTCATTTGATCTTCAGTTTTCAACCTAGAAAATTTATAAATTGTATTCTTGAGATTAAAATAGCCATCGATTTGTCTTCCAAATTTCTTGTAAACAGTTAAGTAACTATGGAAAAGTAATATCTGAAAGAATATAGACTTTTTCATTCGTTTTCGATTATGGAAATAAAAAAATTAACGAACAAGAGCTATATCAAAATCATTTCTTTGAGTTGAAATTGAGAATTCAGACGAATCTTGAAAATAACACATCATGTGGTTATTCAATAACGAATGTAAAACTGTGTAGGTAATAGGGTAGGGTTAAAAGTATATAACATATCTTGTAACCAAAAATTAATATCTACCCTCAATAGTTTTGAGTTCACTGGAACTGACTATATTTTATTGATACCTCAAACAAACTGATACTAGGTATCAACAGATTTATATCTGTTACTTTTACACATTACACTCGAATACTCGATTCACTATCACAATAGCACCCTCAAGTGGTACGAATAGAATTTTTATTAGTGTCATTACCTACTACCCAGGTACTTCAATTTATGAATTGTAAATTAAATTCCATAAAGGAATTATTTTTTCCAAATATGAGAATCCAATTCTAAATCAAGTGGTAAGATGATCAAATGCCAATAAAATTTAAGGTCTATTTCTAGGAATTATCGCTCATAGAACGTTTCTTCAGTAGAGTAAGATATATCCCCTCAAATACCGCCCAACGAGTACCTCAATTCCAAAATCAAGTAAACACCTATACATGCCCCCAGCACTCTCACAATAATTGGTCAAGGCGACCAAATTGATTACTATTTACAGTTCCCCTCAACAGGTAACCATTGATTTATAGGCTGGCAACAAAGCAGCAAAACAACGCTACCAGCACCTCCTAACTCAACGATCGGAATAGACGAAGCCCCGACAATATCGACTATAGAAACCATAGGAGAGGTATGCCGCGACTGATAGCATGCACGGTCTGGTGGGGATAGGCACCCGAATCGCCTCGCCTCATTGGCTTCGAGGCTCCGAAGGGCATAGTAGGGGCGGTACTCGGGCATTTTATCGCTGCATGGGCGCGGCTTACACAGCATCCCCGTGCGTGACACATCGGAACGTCAGATGTCTCACAAACCGACGGTAGGAGAACGTTTTTGGCTTGGCGGTGGTTTTGTGGACCGGCTGGATTGTTGTGGTTTTTGATTCTACGGATTTTTGTGCGCGCTAGGTGGTGTGGAAGTTTAGCGACATTGTTGAGGGTCTGCTGAACAGGATTAAGTGCGAAAGGATTATAAGGCAGGTAATGATGTCTTTCAGATGTAGTATGTGAGGTGTTGTTGTCTTTGAATCTGTAGATTTGTAGTTGTTTTGCTTTCCTATTGTGCTCCTTTCATTGTGAAGTTGGGCATTTAAGTAGGTAGTATTGAATATTGGACGGTTTCAAGTTTTTCGGAGATAAGATCACTCCAATTGAGAAAGGTGCGATTTTCACAATCGGTGTATTTAGTTAATGGATGTTGTTGAAGTGTAATGACCTGGACAAAGAGATAAGATGACGGTATTCTTGAAAGATAGTAAATAGAGAATTTTGAAGAATGTGGCAACCCTCTCTCTCATTGACAATGTAGGCTACTCCTTTTTGGTATTAGTTCATGCACTTCAAAGAGCAAAAGAACCATTGACGTTTGGGAACTTTTCAAAAAAACATTCCATAAAGCATATTATTATGAGTGTTATTATTGCTCTAATATTTTGTGTGATTTCATTGTAGCAACCTATTTTCCGAAAAGCATTGGAATACCTAGTTATAGAAGTTTTTAGTGATTTTAAAGGAAGTTAGTTCGATGTATCATTTTCAAACTTCAAATAGGTTATTCTCTCGTAAAAATTGATTGGATTATGAAGATGACATTCCTGAATAGGTACATTGCAACTCAAAAACATTGAAAATATTGTTGTATCTGCCTAATTTTTTTTATCAGAAATTGATTTTTGTTGTTATTGATATTTTTTCTTGTCTGCTCATCAAGCTTTGATTTTTTCCTACTACCATCGTCTTATATCATATAAAAATCCTCTTATCACTTCATTTTTTGTTTGAATGAAAAAATTGCATTGATTAGTTTAAAATCTGAGAATGGAAAAAAAAGAACGACGAACACAAAAAGAAGAATGATGAATTTATTCCATCCAAAAAAAATGACGCCAAAATAAGAATGATATCGTTCCAAAAAAACTACAATCTTGACACCTAAATGCTGAAAAAGCATTGTAATTTATCCCATCTGCAAACCGTTCCTCTTGTCTGAAGATAATTGAAATAAATTCAGAGATTAATTGAATTGAATGCCTTCACTACGATTTCAATTAGCAATTAACAAATTAGCTGTGTATAAACTGTCCGCTGAAAGTTTGCGTAAACTGAGTACCTAGGCGGAGGGCAGGGCCGTATTGGAAAAATTTAACGAATTTTGTTCTTTTTGAACTTGGAGTTGATGGGAAGTATTTCAAAGATTATTTATCCCAATTCATTCATTGTTTAAAGATTCTGTTGTTACAGTTGTGGTCATTTTGTTCATCTAACTGTGTTTTTGTTTGGTAAAATCGGTGAAAATAGCGAGAAAAAACACTTGGATCTCACCATAAGAAATGATTTGGGGATACAGTAAACACAACCATCAATCTCTATGAATAATCACCGTTTTTCTGTGATACCTATGTCTCTGGAAGAATATCCAGCTTATCCCATAATCACAAGAAAAAAATTGAAGAAGAATATTTAGAAAGGAGTATACCCAATTTTCTCATGGTAACAGATCCAAAAGAGTTGAGATAAATATTAGCTATTTTAAGCTTCATACAAAATTTCATGTTGATAGTACAAAAATCTTTAGGACGATCGAGTGTTGAATGTAATGAGAAAAACAATTAAAAAAGCAATTTCCAAGCAACCAGCTGCTACAATAAATCGTATGTTGGGTATTCTACGCACATAACCTCATCCTGGTTAATAACCAACAGCATCTGCGGTAACTTCTAAAGAATAACGTAATCGAGAAAATAATGATGCATGAAAACACGAAATATATACATAGTATACTGTTTAGAATACCCTAAATTCCATTATTATGCCATTAACGGACCTCCGGAACTACCTATCCGAAAAAATACCATATAAATTAAATAATTATTTTCGCTAGGCCTTTGGAATTTAAATATAAATTATCAATAAGCGGTAATAAAAACGTTTAAGAGAAGTTCAATTGCCGTCGCACCTGCACTGTGACTCCGTGCGTCCACCAATCCACAGAAAAGTTCTCTATTATCCGGCCTAATCATTGGCGTACCTAGAGAATTTTACTAGGAGGCAATAAGCTGATTTTTTTCGGATGAAACTGATTTTGAAAAACGAAAATTAAGTACTCTTTGAATGTTCTACATAAGAAATTATATGATGAGCCATGGAAAATAGACTTTTCATTGAAAAAAAGTGGCATATTCTTTATTTTTTTGTGAATATCATTATTCCATCCGAGTTGGCAATGATTACAACTAAAAATTCTTCTAGCGAAAAGTGTGCCTAAACGTAGTTGATAAAACATCCATGTTGCATCAAAATATTTAATAATGATTAATAATAATATGGTTTTAAGAAAAAAAAAACAACAATAATTGCTAGTACACATTTTATTTAGTCAATCTAAATTTTTGCATCATTGGTCTAAGTAACCAAGAATTGTCATTTTATGCATATTTCTTCCATGACAATCAGAAACTGGTTCATTAGTTTGATTCATTGACGAAGAATTGATGACGTAATTACGTTGTATGCGTCACAATAATGATAACATTCGAAAAAAAAGATCTTCTATCTTTTCTGGAATTTTGTGAAGATCGTTTCATTATAAAACTTTGGATTCAAGTAAAACGAATAAAAAATGAGACTCATTTAGACTAAACAACCTAGAAGTCCGAAATTCTCAAGGTAGGTCAAGTTTATTGATATGTCAAATAGAACTTTGGATTCAGTGAATATTCGGAATTTCAAAGTAGAGATGCGAAATTGCATTCTGATATAAAGAAAATAAAAATAAAATAAAACTCAATGTTTTAGTGACTGCACATCTGACGGAGTTGAAGTTTATGTAAAATAACATATTTTTCAGTTTTGATGCACAATTTCATTTTAATCGCGTCATCAGAACCATAGAAACTGGGAGAGGAATATCGGGAGAAATTACCCAATATTTATGAACCACAAGATCCTATTCTGTTGGAATTTTGTTTGTTTAAGAATAATAACCCCTCAAATTCGATGCCATATCATCAGAAGTCTTCATCTGGATAAATAAACCAACAACAATGTCATCATAAGAAGTTACCTACATCTTATCAAGAAAAATAAACTTTAAAATTTCCTTCTATATTCATGTTCAATTGTCTAATTTATGTTCACCAAAATTTGAAAAAACTTGAAACATATACAGATTTTTATAGCTACTACTAGGCTTGAGGATATTTTATGTATTCCTAAGCATAATACTGAAAAGTATAAGTCGTCACCTACCTTCACAGGAATTGAATTAAATAATCACTTGCCAAAACATTTCAAGGGAATTGGTGAAAAACAATTTAAGAAGGAAGTAAGTATTCAAGAGTTCTTTGCTATAATTCTATCATTTAAGACTTTTTTTTAATGCTCACTCCTACCAGCTGTTCTCTCTTCATATTTTCAATATGTTGTGTTATTTTTTTCTCGTTGACTATTCCTATAAATTTTTATGATTTGAAGTATGTAAACAAATGTAGTGATATGGTAATCACACAAAATCAACTCTTATTTCTCCACAGCACTCTTGACCACAAATTTAAATGAACGCACATTATTTTTTGAAATTCTGCCGATTCTTCTTCTTCGTTGGCCTACCCCTATACTCCGCCCATGAAAAAACTCTAATAACCGGTCTAATTACATAGTTTTATAAATAACACAATAAACAACGTAATTTTAAGGCCCACTTTTAATTAATATCAGGATAAGGATCTTAATCGGCGCAACTTTGAGAAAATGGCTTATAATTATGACGCTTCGCAAAGTCAAAAACATGTGTAATAAGTCCATGAATATCTAAACGCTCTTTTATGGGTCACTTTGGACGTTTTTGACATAGAATTCCGGGTTATTGCGTGCAATATTCTATGTTATCTAAACCATCAAATCTGGGAGGGAGTTTGGTTATGTCACGTGAGACTGTGAGAGTGTCTGTTGGTTTGAATTTTGATTCGACGTTGATATTGTGTTACACAAGTTTATATATATCACAGAAAAACAGCGTGAGTATCGGGTTGGTACATCAGTTTGAAAGTTGTAAGGAAAGAAGGGAAATCACTTTTATCATATTTGTCGTATTCGATTTGATTAGCTTAATTTCGGAAATTTGTAATTTTGACCTAAATTCTCGACTTTCAATTTTGAGACCTAGAGGTTTTATTTATGGATGTGACTTTGGTTATTATGTTTCTGCCTGACTTTGTCCTGTTAGCTTCAGATTGATATTTTTAACTAGTGGAGCCCACGTAAATGGCTTTTGTTTTGGTGTCAAAATTGATTCCTTAAATGAGGAGAATGTGTGATCTCAAATTTAATTATATACGCATTGTGCTTATTTTCAGACGGAGTCTTGAACTTGAATTGATTTCTGATGCATATAACTTTTGAAATTCTAGAATTTTATGTTAAAATTATAGGTTTAACCTTTTTTCGAATGCAGAACAATTGTTTTTAACCAATTGTAATCCAAAACCGTTCTATGATTGGCAGGTGAGATTTTGTGAGTTAATCTGACATCGACCTTCATTTTATAACTTGAAATCTATTATCAAAGCCTTTGAATTGTCTTTTTCTGTTTTATAACTGGATCCATGTCGATAGACTATCAGAGGATCCAAAAATCGTAGTTCTTCGTCTTTATTTCATTTTTTTTTTATTATATTCTTTTTATTGCTAGAGTTCTGGATGATATATTGAAATACGAATGTTACAATTTGGTTATAATGGTCATAATGGCAAAACTGCATAATTTTCGACATTTCTCATGTCATTTGTGTTCAGTAGGATATGCCTTTTAATCATGGAAAGATACACGCTTCAACAACGTTTAAAAAATGTCAAATTTTTAGATCAAAATCAGTGCTCATTTGTGAATACTGAGAGAAATTTAAGAAGTATTCATGGACCACGTGATTCAGTTAATCGACTCACTAATTTTTGTATTTCAGATAAATTAGTGAATCGATCAACTAGGCATAAAGTCTTCTGATAATGTGCACAAAAGGGCACTGACCAAACAATTCAACAATTTCTAAACGTTGTTGAAGCATGTATCTTTCTATGATCAAATGACATACTCAGTCTTGCCATTATAATCATTTCAAATTGTATCATTCCTATTGGAAATCTCTTTATTAGGGATTGTTTTTTTTTAGTATTCAAAGATTTCAAATTATAATCATGAACACAAACATATACCATCTTTATCAAATTTTATTGTGATCCATTTCAATCATATTTGATGATCCCATTTATACTACTTGTAGGATGTTCAATATTTGCTTCGCTATATAAATGTTTTTTCGAAGAAGCTCCTGCGGAGCGGAAAAATTTATTATTTATCAATAGAACAAATAGATTAACAGTTATTTACTCATATTTTTTGATCAACAGAATAATTTTTATTTATGTTTCTAGAAAGTTATTTTATTATAAACGAAATTACATTATTGGAATTATTGATTCCTACATCATCTGATTCGCTAGATACTGAACATTCTAAAGAATGTAACATTGGAATACCTATTTCTTCTTCGATGTTCACTTCCAAAAATGTGTTGAATTAAGCATTCACAAGCTCTGAGACGCCTTTCAAAGGTAGAAGTTTTTTGGTGCTGATAAATTCAATGATAATTTCATTCATATTCTATAAACATAATTCACAAAACCATCATTACTTTGTTCTTTGATTATATTTCAGTCTCACACCACAAATTCACAAAACATCTCTCAGCTGATGCGATAATATAAAATGACTGGCGCCATCTATTGGCCTGAATCGTACATCGTGCGATTCTTGAAGCTTTGATTGCGCAAATTACAGAAACGTCCTAAAGTTCTCATTATTCATCATTAGCTACCCCACAGATTGTAATCATCTTCACAATTAAACGCATCTCTCAAGTCTCACTTTTCCTACGTTCCCAAACCGCAAAGTCATTTAGACCCTCCCTCAGACCAGACGACGTCAAAAATACGAACGTTTTTGGCCCTCAAAGACACAAAAGACACCCATACTCGGACCTTATCTAAGTAGATCGATTGAAAGGTGGACAAACACACGGTCAGCATTTCCCAGACTTCTGACCCGAACCGGCAACCTCTTACCCCGTAATTTCATCTGTCACAAAGAGGCTGATTTTCTCACGTCACGTTTGCGCCTAGTCATCATGCTGCTCTGTGTTCGGCGGGGCAAAAATGATAGACGTCAGTGGGGACCACAGAAACGTCTCTGTCCGATGGCAGCGCCGTTTAACTGGAGTGACTGTCTGAATTTTCTTCCTGGTCGTCTGACCGGACGGGCGCCTCTGATCGGCTCACGATTTACCGACGATGGACGGTTATTAGGGCCAATTAATGTCATCAGCACAGATTCTGGGTGCTTGGGTGTTGCAGGGGCGAACCACAGAGAATTATCGGTGTTCTTTGGACGGTTGACGAGTGGTCTTGGCGGTTTTATTTTTTTTTTTTCGGAGAAGTTGTGGAGGATTTGGACCGGTGGTGATTTGCAAGATTGGCGAAGGAAGACAAAAGGGTGGCTGAGATAGTTCGTATGGTTTGAGGGGTTCTTCGAATTATGATCTTTAATTTTTTGACAACAGTCAACAACTAAAAATTATTATGATGAGAAAATGTTACTTGTAGAGGAGAATTTGATTTAGGTACCTCCAAGACCATGTAAATACTTATGAACGAATGAAGAAAAAAGATAACTTACGTGAAGCCAGGAGCTTTTGATTTTTCGTTCATTATTGCGCCAATTGCGGCCATGAACGAATGAGTGCTCAAAACCTCATAACTTTTTGTTAGTGCTCCCTTTTTTTTATATTCTTCTTGCATTTTCTATGGTTCTGAATGTGCTATCAACACGAAATGCTTCACGAGATTGCTATTCTTTATACATATGTAGAATCACAACCTGATACAGTAATTTTTATTATTGTATAATAAGAGTTGAAAGCAGATTCCTTGTAGGAACATATGTAGGAACAGTGGCGGTGCCAACTATCAAAAACAATGAAAAATTGAAAGTTTTATATTGTTATATATCACATGTTATCATCACATTTATTCATATCATATATTCGTAGTGAAAAAAAGAAATTATATGGAAATAAATTTTTTTTTTATATAATTCCAACACTTTTCTTCTCCGCCACTGGTTGTGTTATCAACTGATTGACAATCGTAGTTCCGCAAGAAGATGAGGTGGATTTGTATCTACTGCTTGAGTAACCTCTGATTCTCCGTTTTAGTTTTTGTGAATTATTATTTGTTTTGTGTATTATAACCTCACATTTTGACAATTTTGATCCATGACAATTTTTACCATTTTCACTTCTAAGGAGACTTATTAGTAATTACTGTTGTTCAATTCTTTTTTGAATCTGATACTGAAGCTTTTCCATCAAGTGAATAGTCTTATCCAGGTTTATCTTCTCGATCTTTAATTTTTGACAGACTTTGTTGTTGCATTCACCTTCTTTTTCGGATACTTCGAAAATCTCCATATTTTCCAAATCAAGTGCTACATTCAAAGCATTATTTGTTTCCACACTAGTTGATAAGAAGAAAACATAACATAAGAACAGAAATTAAAATTTTAATGTAAGTATAACGAAATATACTATATGCAACGATACAAATCTCATATATTATGATCAAAAAATTGGATCAAATGAAAGTTCTGCTGATTTAGTTATCATTTTAGCCTAAGTATTTCGAATTTTAGAGGGGCCAGCAAAATTTTAGATAGATAGATACAGGGTGGCTTAAAATACAAAAAATATGTGTTATTTAGGGATTTGTATGTTGGTGTTAACAGATCCAAAATATGTCCAATGGTTCCCGAGATATCTCGAAAAAATTGAAAATCGAGATTTTCTTTTTTTCTGTATAACTCCTTTGTTTTTGGGAATAACTCTACGAAATTCAGTTTGTAGTCATTATCCTATATAGAGATTCTAATGGTGTCGTCAGATTTTTTCTGTTTGCCATTGTTTCAGAGAGGGGATAGTCAATTTTTTTTCTCATGGACGCCATATTGGTTTTCCTTATGAGGTGATGAAGAAAGAAATTACGAATTCAATAATGTATCACACTCTACAAAAATATCTAGGTACGCAAATTTGAAAAATTGTTATGTGAAATCATCACACCATGAGTATCTCTATATTGAATAGTGGCTAGATATAATCCAAATTTCGTTAAGTTATCTCGAAAAACAAATGAGTTATACAGGAAAAAAAAAAAAGCTTGATTTTCCCTTTTTTTGAGATATCTCGGAAACAAATGGAGATATTTGAGATTTGTTCACACCACTACATTCAACCCTAAATAACGCAACTTTTTTGTAATTCAAGTCACCCTGTCTTTCTAATCGTTTTCGATATCCCTGTAGTGGTCCTCTGAATAGTTCTAACCCTGTATAGAAATAAATTGTTTTTCTATTACAAATATTCCTTATCAATTTTCAATTTTTTTAGGATTCTATTATTCTTAAATTTATTATAAGATTCTGATTAGCCTATCAACACGAAATTTTGCATGAGGCTTTGAATTGTTACGTTGCTACAGACCGTATAAATAAAAACTCAAAATTTCATAAATCCGTTTTCACAACTTCCTCAAAAAAAATTATATCATACCAACTAGGAAGAGATGCTTAAAACCAATGATGCGAAACCGTCTAATAATCTTCAAACCGACCCTGCGTCCAGCATGCGAAACCCAGAAACCGTACATCCAGTAGTCTATACGCGTAATCACAGCAGGCGACGACTCTAATCTATCATTTTTTTCCACAGCCAGTCTCTCTCTACTTAACACCAACTTCCACCTGGAAGTGCTCAGTTACTGCCCAGAACTACCGATGCTGCGGATCCACCATCCCAGAAGATGCTGAAAGAACGAGAATCCCTGGAACGTGTGATCCCTTCGCCTTGTTCCAGCCTAGGAGGCCTAGGTCCAGACGCCAGTTGTGCAGGATGCAGGGGCAGGATACACGACAGGTTCTACCTGCTGGCCGTGGACAGACAGTGGCATGCAGGGTGTTTAAAGTGTTGCGAGTGCAAGTTACCTTTAGACTCTGAATTGACTTGTTTTGCCAGAGACGGGAGTATTTACTGTAAGGAGGATTATTACAGGTGAGGATCTTCTTGGTGGTGCAGATAAAACACTGCAATTTTACGCAATGGTTTAGTATTTCCCTCTGCTCGAATAATATTCCTAATCCGAAGATTATCCGATGAAAATGGGGAAATGAAAAAAAGTAATCAACCTGTGAAATTTGGCAAAAGCATTTGATACCGTTAATCTTTCAAAATTACCTACTAGGTGGGCTGTATACCGGGTGGTTCAAAAGTCTGGAAAGATATGAGGCCCAACTTTGAAATTTCAAATGTAACCCATCTTTTTATTGCAGATTCGGATTCAGTGGGAAATTTTATATCCGAATTGGTTGAAACCAAATTTTTTCGTCTTTTTTTGTGCCCTATGTAGCGTTTTTTGTTTAAAAATCTGGGGGCGTTCATTCAGATCAGGATGCAAAAATTCATTATCTGATACTGATGTCCTGAGTAATTCTTCTCGTTGAATCGATTGAGCCCATTCGATTTTGCGTGCAAAAGGGCCTTATACAAGATAAGAGGCCCAACTTTGAAATTTCAAATGCAAACCCAGCTTTTTATTGCAGATTTGAAAGTTGGGCCTCTCATCTCGTATAAGGCCCTTTTGCACCTGAAATCTGATAGCTCAATCGATTCAACGAGAAGAATCACTTAGGACCACAGTATCAGGATATAAATTTTTGTATCCAGATCTGAATGAACGCCCCCGGATTTTAGAACGAAAAACGCTGCATAAGGCCCAAAAAAAGACGAAAAAATTTTAGTTTCAACCAATTCGGATGTACAATTTCCCGCTGAATCCGAATCTGCTATAAAAAATGGTTTGTCTTCAAAATTTCAAAGTTGGGCCTCATATTTCGTATAAGGCCCTTTTTGGCCCAAAACCTGATTAATGAAACCCAAGTATCAGAATTCAGATTTTCCATCATCTGTGTGCGAAATAAATTTACCGTTTCCAGACTTTTGAATCACCCGGTATACAAATTTGTAATATATAATTCGTAATTTGTGAATACATAGGTACAATTTTGTTATGTTTACCGACATTCTTCTCAAATTTTTATTGTTATGATGATATGATCAGCTTGGAATTTTGCATGAAGTTTGAAATTATTTTATTTCTTATCGACCACCGAAATTTTAAATGCAAGTGTTCTAGTTTAGCGATTAAAATGACAATTTGCCCAAGACTTTAAAGGCGATAATCTAGAACAAAGAGGAAATATAAATTTTGCCATCAAACCTCACGAATAAGGCAAATAAGGAAATCATCCTTCAGGGACAAAAAAACGCGAATTCCCCAAAAAACATCGCCTTTGTTGAAAATTCCAAAAAAAAAAAAATTAAAATATCAACATTTAATGATTTCGAAAGAATTCGACCCAGATGATTTCGGAGATACCCGGTATACTCCTATTCCTGGGAATAGGCGCCCGCAAGTCCACGTAGCTATGTAAATCGATCGGAATGTGTACCCCATTCGCAAAATCGATCTCTCTAATTAGGTGCAATAAATATATTAATTCGAACTGTCGAAGAACAGAGGAGTAACGAAAAACATCCATTTCTGTCACAGTCCACTGCGAAAAAAAATCCTCCAAGGGACACCGAAGTCCGATCGTCCAATTAGCAGAAATTGATTTTCTTTGTTCGCCAAAATTCCAAAAAGATTGCGAGAGGGGAGGTGTGAGGGGAAGAGTTCGAGGTAATCGATGATTGGGCGCTTCGTCCTTTCCCCTTACCGCCCTCCGCGTCCCGCGTACGAGAAAAAACCGAAATCAGCATAAAAATTTGTACGAAATTTTAACGAGGTGGCTCCAGATCTGTCTTGAGACGTTGCTTCTCGTTGATCGGAGAGATGATGGGTCCATTGGCTACGGTTGTGGATTTTAGGATCGTGTTCGGAATTTTGAAAACAATTATTAACCGATAGAAATCAATAAAATAAGAGAATATAAAAAAAGTCGAATAAAATTGAATTAAAACAAACTAGCACATTGGCCTTTGTAACTGAAGAATGAATAATGAACTTACAATAAAAAAAACGTGTTAATTATATCAAATAATTGGAATCCTCTACTTGATTTCATTGATACAATGTAGGTACATTACCATCAATATAATGAAATTTCATTCATTAACGTATACCCCTATTCATTAATATTATGAATCTCTGTTTTCATCTGTATCGCGATTCTGAAATTGATTTTGAGTGTTCATTGTTTCGATACACGCAGAATTCAAGTCGGTCAAATCTGTTCATCAATGAAATATCACATTCTTTTCTCGATATTCTACTAGAATTTTCTATGGTTCCGGTGACCCTATCTATACGAAATCTCGCAAGAAGATATAAGAATTGCATAGTTCTGGTCGCATTAACATAGTATAAATGACGAAAACAAAAACACGACTACTGAAATAAAGATCGAATGAAACATTCAATCCAAAACAGTTTTTTAAGAAATATAAAATTACAAAAAAATGATAATCAACTTTCAACTTCCCCCGCACGCCTCTGTTTTCTGTTTATTATTTTCAATGATAAAACTTCGAGGAGAAAATTTCAACTCTCTCTGAAATTTTTACAGTTTTAGAATGAATTATTCCAAAAATTCATGTAGACAATGAACATTATCGGTCCTAAAACTGAACCCTGCGGTACTCCATATTTTATTTCTCTAGTTGAACTCTATTATCCTGAACCAATATCTGTGAGCTTTAAGCTATTTTTCAGAGTAGAAAGAATGAGCGCTAAAAAACTCTTAAATAATGTCAGTGATTTTTCCCATTTTTTCTCATTAATTGATGATTAGTTTCGAGTTATTTTCTATACCACGCAACTGCTCTACGAGCCTTTTCTACACGAGCTTGTCAATGACGATCTGAACGTCAGAGAAAAAATAGAAATCCTTATCGCTCTCATCTTTGATGCAATAAAAAAACGAAAAAAAAAAAAACAGATACGGAACGTATAGACACACAATACTTCTCCACCTTCCCTAAAGATAATCTCCCTAAAAAGCAATAGAATAGATCATTCCAAATGTTGGTCCAACATCTACTTTCATCGATAAGTCACTCATGCACATAAACCCACACAATTTTTTTTTCAAACGACCGATTGTCATCGACACCATCACGGGGACATATCCTAGTCTCAACATATATTTTTTTCCCTTCATGTCGACGAGTGCAAGCCATCAATAATCGTTCGAGAACGAGTCGTCGTAGTTATGACACATAAAGATAAGGTATTTTAATAGTGACAAACGTTATCGTTGAATCAATCAACAAGTCTCCCTTTTGTTCTGTCTCCAACCAACGCATAAAACTAGAAGCTGAACGCTATCAGAGGCATGGCCACTGGTCACACAGCGGAACCTTTGGGTATGCAAGGAAAACACAGAGATGGATCCGATATTCAAACCACTAGGAAAAATAAAAATAAAGCTTGCCATTTTGATTGCCAACTTCCGGAACGGATAGGCCACGCCAAGAAGAAGAAGAAGAAGAACAGTAGGAACGACTCATTTCTATGATTCTGGGTATTCAAAATTTACCTGTTAACCTACCAACCAATTCTAGTTCAATTAGTCTACCCCAGATATGGAAAAACCAAGCAAAGTAAACCTTGTAGGGAAAAAAATCTCATATTAATCTTAAAGAAAAATAATTGATTAAAATTAGAGTACCTATTGAGAGTAAAGATACAAACAAGTTGGAGGCTGCATAATTTTAGATGCGGAGAAGAACGAAGAAGTTCAGATGGATAGATAAAAATTGTAATAATACACTGATGAAATAACGGGTGTTTTTTTTCAAGGTATATAACTTTAAGTTGGCATTACTGTTCAAGATGGCGACCGATTTAACAGCTGCTAAGTGATTTATTCTCATTTTGGTTTGGCAATTCATAAATAGACTCACGCCTGAAAAACGCCTGCAAATAGTGCAATATTATTTCGAAAATAATGATTCTGTGCGTAATACGTATCGTGCACTACATCCATTTTATTTTGTTTAGCGATGAAGTGCACTTCTGGTTGAATGGCTACGTCACCAAACAGAACTACCGCATTTCGAGTGAGGCTAATCATCAAGTGTATGTCGAAACACCGTTACATCCAGAAAAAATGACTGTTTGGTGCGCTTTATGGGCTGGTGGAATCATTGGTCCGTACTTCTTCAAAAACGATGATGGCCAGAACGTTACAGTCAATGGTGATCGGTATAGAGCCATGATTACTAACTTTTTTATTCCTGAATTGAACAACCATGATGTCCAGGAGCTGTGGTTCCAAAAAGACGGCGCAACATGTCACACAGCTCGTGCCACAATCGATTTATTGAAAGACACGTTTGGTGACCGCCTAATTTCACGTTTTGGACCTGTGAATTGGCCTCCAAGAACAGCTAGACTACCTTCTGTGGGGCTATGTAAAGTCATTGGTTTATGCGGATAAGCCACAAACCCTTGACCATTTGGAAGACAACATTTGCCGTGTTGTTGCCGATATACGGCCACAAATGTTGGAAAAAGTCATCGAAAATTGGACGTCCAGATTGGACTACATCCGAGCCAGCCGTGGCGGTCATATGCCAGAAATAATATTTGAAAAGTAATGCCGCAAGATTATCTTGCGGATAAATAAAATTCATATCAATCGAATGATCCATCGTTGTTTTATTGCAATTTAAAGTTCTATAGCTCTAAAAAAAACACCCTTTATAAATAGGAGAATCATAATGAAGCAAGAGAAAAAGAGAAATAATACACTGATGAAACATATAGAGCGGAAAATCATATCAATGAATCAAGAGCAATTGAAATAATCTTCAGGCAGAAGGCACTGCTTTCAGAAATTATTAATGACTTATCAATTTCAAGACATGACAGAATAATTTTATAGTCAGGGTGATTCATAATAAATAAGTAGACTTTCCAGAAACATGTGTATACCTTTTAAAGGTGAGTAATAAAAAGTTAATAGTAATTTTATATAGAATTTCAAATCCGTATCTTCTGAAACTGAAATTCAAGTGACTATTTCAGTCAATTGCTAAATGAAGCAATCAGGAGTTCCGTCAGGGTCGAATATTGCAAACAGATATTTGACTCCGATTAGTGTGTCAAAATTAGTGTTTTCAGAGGTGTTTATGTGACAGATCGACGACAAATATAAATGAATCGTTTTTAAGTTTTTGCCTTTAATTTGGCTTGTGAAATAGTCTAATCAAATTCTACTCGTTATTGAATTTTTCTTATGAGTTGGTCTTTCATTTCATAACTCCACTCAGGTGTTTGAAGGAAACACCAAGAAAGTCAGTTTCTCTATTATCACATTGAATTCAAAAGTTGTTCAAAGATTTTTCCAGAAAATTCCCAAAACAGTCATGAAATAATCATTATTAATACTTCTATTACGGCCCTGATACCCAAGCAAGTCTTAGACCAAACTCCCAATGGCATACTGTGTCTCCTTGTCAGTTGTAGGACGTAAGATTTTCTACCGTGATAAACGTTTTTCATTCTGAGAACATGGCGTATGCCTATTGATAAATTCATGAATCATATCTACCTCTTCAAGTTTACATCCTCTTCTTATGCCAAGCAAAAAATGTCATTCTAGGAAGTATAGGACATAAATATTAGGTATCGATATGTATCCTGTTAAGAATGCTAGTACGGTACGCTGCTTGAAGAAGCAAATCTACTTTTTCAATAACTTATTATTGATTTCGTAGCCATTGCAAAAGTATCAATTAGCTTCACAAACAGGTATGAAATATGGCTATCTGGCTTGGGCATCACTAAGGCATTGTTAGTAAAGGGTGGTTAAGAAACTCTAAGAATTGAAAAAAGGAGTTTTCTGAAACCACTCCCTGCTCTCTCATATGAGAACTGAAAGGATCATATTGCCATGAAGATATCAAATGAATCAAATGAAAATAGTAGTTTTAGACCCTTCAAGAATGACAGAATAACAACAGGGTACAAAATTTGATTTATATCTGATAACTGATTGAACTTGGATATAACTTTAGAAGCTAATTAGAGATTCGCAATGTCAAGAAGGAGAATTTTAGAAGTATTTCAGTGTTAGGTTGACATAGGAAGCATCATCATCATCATGTTTCTCACCTAATTTCACGTAATATATCTCAGAAAAACCTCAGTCTTCTCCCAAACTACAACCAAGCAACTGGAAGGCCTGTTCTCAATAAACTAATATCACCAATTAATATCATTCGAAACATTTCAAACATCGTAAATTTTTTGTGCTGGCCTACGGAGTCCCAACATGGTAGGTATTTTAATGAAGGAATAAAAACGTTTGGAAGTCGTTATTTTGAGTTGACCAACCCGGAAAAATGTTGATCTGCATACTTGAGATGCAGACTGTGAATGGGATATGTCCGATCTTGTTCAGATGGCTGTTGGATGATACCTAGGTGCCATTTATATCGATATTGAGACAGTTCGGTTCATTATTTTCAATAGATATCAATCTTTTTCGATTTCGTCTTCTTCTTTACTAGTTTCGTTATTCTATCTCCAAGACCTCGGAAATGGAGAAATAAAAGTCCTCAAACTACTGTGATATAACAAAAATACTAATGAAAAAAAAACACAAAGAAGATCACTTGGAGGTTTGTTCTTCTTTACCTCAATAATATTTGTTTAACCAAATGAATTGCGGTGAATCAATATCTCTTTCCACTTCGTTGGCATATCTCTCCAATTTTATATTTCATATAATAAATGATAATTTTGCACAAAAACATGATTTCCTCAAAGTGAGCAGCTTTTCATGTTTCCGACAATATAACAGAGATCCTGTGTGGGAAATGATAGGTGTTCATGACATTGATTCACTAATAACAACATACACGTGAAACTTCATTATTATTGACAACATGTTATGATAACATCAAACGTGCTAACCAAAACATATCGCACCCTTGCAGTGCCGACAACATTCAGAAATTAAACACAATTAGTCTTGTACAGGTGCGCTTTGAAATGTCCGCCTTTTTTGACTGCCAGTATAAAATGATAAACTCATCGTTATACTTCCTTCATAATAAAGAACGTCAATAATATTGAAATGCAAATTCACCACAGCACACACATAAGAATTCAACAATTAGTTTTTTATAATGGGATATAATTACATTACATCCTGTAGTTGATACAGAAATTTCTCTATGAAACTGTCACAAGTCTAGAACATACCTCAGAGTAATAAACATAGATAGAGAGAGCGTATGTCATTTTCAATAAGCAAATTTTGTCCCCAACATTATCTATTATATTTGACATGAAGCCCGCGGAAATGAAAACATATCAGTGATACGATATTTCAATCAATTCGCGAGTTCTCCACAAAGAACGCACTTTTATGTGCCATAGTGAATCGACGTTTCATATTAACTCAAAATAAATTGAAATAAATACCTAAATATATCAGAAATTCAGAAAAGAAACTTCAAGCGCGTCAAACGACGTGAAACAACTAATGACACTAGGGGAGCAAAAGTTGCCAAACCTTGGATTGCAGCAGGTAGATACAGAAAATAATAAATATTCTGCTTATTATAAATTCGACAATTAGGGAAAATATCGGATTCCAAATATTCAAATTTGCATATTTGATCGGGAATCACTCAAATAAATATATTTCATTCAATAAAATAGGCATTAATAACGATATAGTGATATTGTGAATTGGAAAATATATCACAAACCAACAACGTAACGTGTAAAAATTGCTTTTACTCCCTCTATCTATGATTATTACTCCATGGAACAAACCAAGAAAAGATTGATTGTGATAGTAAAAAGGAATTATAATTTAAAATGGTTACAATTGCAATACTTATTATTTTCGGCATATCTTATGTCATTTGTATTCAGTAGATCATGTCATTCAATCATGGAAAGATATTCGCTTTAACAACGTTTAGAAGTTGTTAGGGAAAATAGTGACAATAAAAGTATAATGAAAAACTAGAAATATCAATGCATACATATTTTGGTACCATGCAAGTTGAAGTATACAGTGCGTTGAACCTGACTTATTTGCTTTGTAAAGAAGAGTTAGCGAAATTAGCCAGTCCTAAACTTCTAAGATTCTAATCCTAAGCGATAAGTCATCTAAAACAAATTTAAGTACCCCATAAATAACCAAAGATTAATTTCAACCACATTCTCTTGTAAGTCGTTCCTGAATAAAATTCCGTGTCTCTAATTTCTATATATTAATCAGAAAAGGCATAAAAAATTACACATCCTCACCTGTTTGAAATGAGCCTGGTGACACTCTTCCACTGTGACATGAGAAATGCCCCTCATTAAAGAAATGAAGAATGCTTTTTTATTGAAAACAAAAATATGCATTATTCAAATAAAAAAGAAGCCGCTCAAACATATTTCTAAAGAGTTATCGAAATTGAAAGTTGAGCAGATGCAGTCAAGGCAATCTTGATCAATGTGAGAAGGTTAGAGGAAATACGAGTAGGGGATGATAATAGCTCCACCTGTCGACGATTCGATTAACTTCTACAGGAGGAGTTGGCATATTTTAATATGTGGTATTTAATCGGTTAATGTAGAGCACTTTTAATTGACCAGAGTCGTTATATTAACTTTGAATATTCATTATTTATTATGTTGTTTCGGATAAGAAAATGGTGGTCATGAATTTTGCATTTGTCGCATAATCTCGAACAAAAAATGATTCATGGTAATGTGGGAAGAAAATTGAAGGCTCGGGAATTTATGACGCATTTTTTTCAACTTCCTTTGAAGTTCCAAGAAAGCCAAGCAGCGTTCGGTAGGGTTGGCATCTGGATGGTGGACCACTTAGCTCGGAATTTTTATAATTCAGAAACAAATATCGGTTCTTCTAGATTTAAATTACGTTTTTTTTGTTTTTTAGGATGTTTGCTGTTACAAAATGCGGGAGGTGCCAAACAGGTATTGCAGCGAATGAATTAGTGATGAGAGCCAGAGACCTTGTATATCACCTTCATTGTTTTTCCTGTGCTTCTTGTGGGATTCCATTGGCCAAAGGTGATCATTTTGGTATGAGAGATGGACTTATATACTGCAGGTAAATAACATTATTATAGGTATCTGATCAAGTGGATTGTCGATCTAAACTATGATTATTTGTTCGGTTTTATTTCTTTATAATTTTTATTTCTTGCTGCTGTTTCAATCATTGACATTAGCGAATGCTCAGCGTATACAAGCAGCTTTCTTCTTGAGAACAGTTTATTTTTGTTTTTATATTCCCTGTAGATTCCATCTTTTCCATCTCAGACAAAACATTGACATGTTCCTTACATTTTTCAAAATATAATATGAAATTCTTGAAAACTGTAATATTGATGATCACAAAAATTCAAGAGAATAATTTAAAGCCCGAAAAGACGATTTTGAGCTCTAGGTCATTGAAATAAATTGATAAAGTTTCCGTTGTGCAAAATCCAGAAGTAATCTTTTCATTGATCTGAATTTTTTGAAGAATTATGTTATTATTTCATCTTCTCTGTGATAGAAATTGAATTTGAAATGCACAATCGGAAAACACACTTGAAATGAAATGACTAGGTAAATATTAGCAAACTAAAGGGGTGACTGCCATACAGTAATAAACATAGATAGAGGGAGTATACGCAATTTTTACATGTCCCAAACATGGTTAGATTGCGTTGTCGGGTTGTGATATATTTTCAAATCCACCATTTTACACTATCTTCATGAATGTATATTATATTGAATGAAATATATTTATTTGAGTGATTCCCTATCACATTTGCAAATTTGAATATTTGTAATCCGATATTTTTCCTAATTGTCGAATTTATAATGAGAAGATTTATTATTTTCTGTATCTACCTGCTAAAATCCAAGGTTTGGCAACTTTAGCTCTCCTAGTGCCATCGGTTGTTTCACGACGTTTGGCGCGCTTGAAGTTTGTTTTCGGAATTTTTGGTATATTTAAGTATTTATTTCGATATATTTTGAGTTAATATAAAACGTTGATTCACTATGGGACATAAGAAGTGCGTTCTTTGAGTAGAAACTAGCGAATTGAGTAAAATATCGTATCACTGATATGTTTTCATTTCCGCGCGCTTCATGTCAAATTTGATAGTTCATGTTGGGGACAAAATTTGCCTACTGAAAATGACATATGCTCATTCTATCTATGTTTATCACTCTGAGATTACTTTCAATCTTCTAGTGATTATAGGGGACAATTGTGCTCTTTCGAGAAGTGTCCCTACATTTTTCATGTTTGATGCCCTTTTGACAGAATATATCTGTGTTTATTTTTGAAAATTCAGTCATATATGCCTGTCTTCCTTTTTATATTTTTCTTATGTTTATTACTTTCATTATTTTCCCACATTATAGCTTATTTTGTTATGATTAAATCTCTATTCTATATTCTCTTATTTCCTCCTAAAGCACTATTATTTCAACCCCCATTTTTTCTCCAAAGGCCACACTACTCCCTCCTCGACTTCTGCGACGGGAACGACCCCTTGGAGCTCATGTTCAGGGGGAGGGAATCTCCGGGATACTATCCTGGATCGTCGCCACAGCAACAGAAAGGCAGGCCGAGAAAAAGAAAGTTGGCTGTGGAGGAGCCGCTTCCCTGTGGCGAGATCCCAGTGACAATGAGGATGGCAGCATCTTCTCTCGGTGAGTGGCATTTTTGCATATTGATCCGTCGTACGGACGTTGAGAGATCGAAAGGTATTGTTTTGGTTGGTCATGGGACAATGGAAGTTGCGCAAATAGTTGTTGGAACAGAAGAAATGTCGGCGGGAGATGACAGGTAGACAGAAGGATGAGAAAATTGGAGTTTTGGAAAGTTTTTTTGAGTGACGGATTCAGTCGGACGTCAAAGTAGGTTTTTGAATACTTACCGCCCAGATTTTGTGAATACCAAAGTAAGAGTTTCAATTCAATGCAGTTTATAATATTTCTTTCATTAAAAATTGAGATAATCCTTCACAAATCTGGATCTGTTGTAACGGAAGTTCTAGGTATTTTCATTTTGATGATCTTCTTAAATATTACTACTATTTTTTTCGCTTTTGTATTACTTATTGAGTCTGATGAAATGCACATTCGGGAATAACTGATTGCCAAGCTAACTGATCTAACTAGCTGAAGGATCAACATAACACTTCCCTAAATAAGTCAAAGTTCAACCAGTAAAATAGTTATTTGTTTTACTAGGCAGCAAAGTAGTAGATTGACTGCCGCGGCTGATAGTTCATAGGAATTTTGTAGAAATAAGTGAAAAGCATAGAAATAATCAGATTGACGAAAGGACTCTTCTCTTGGTATAGAAAGCTCAATTTTTCTGTGCTCGTCAACAGTTGAAACCATAGAAATATTGAGACTCTTAAGTGAAAAAAGGTTTTTGACCATTTTCTGTTATTTATTTCAATACGAATCATACGATGTTATATATTTTTGAAATCAGGAAAAATCAAGCTTTCAGAAAATGGCACAAAAATCTAGTATTCCCATTTGAAAAAACATAACTTTGGGTCATAGCTTCGTAATTGAAAACCCTTTTGAAAATACGAGCACGCCACTGGATTCTACGAAAAAAAGTGCCTGTATAATATTTTAATTTCAGAGCTCTATCATCAGTATTAGCGGAGATATAAATGTTTTTCGATATCGCTATTTTTCCTATTTTGGCTTATAACTCGAAAACAAAAGAAGGTGGCCAAAAATGAATACTACCCTTGTTAGTTTCTCAGAAAAAGAGACCGAGAATGGGGTATCAGATTTTGTCTATCTCATCTGGTTTAAAAGATGTAGTGCTAAAACATCGAAATTTGCCCACCCTGTACACATCAGATATTTGTCTGCACCCTCAAGTTCGACAATTCGAAAATCTTTATTTCTACTGTTGACTAAGATTATGAAATTAAGTTGTATCAGCTTTTTTGATGGTGAAATAAAGTTATTATTATTATTATTATTATAAATGGTCAAAATTTCGAATTGTAGACAAGAAAAAAGTTCAGTTCAGTTTTTCTGTGGTTAAAAGTTAAATACTACTTGAACATCCTATACATCAATAAAATTGTAGTAATTATAAAGTACCTATACATACATCAATAAATTTATGAGAATGCACTTTCAGTGCGTCCCTCCAATATTACAATTGTACAGTTTCTTATTCCAATAGAAAGAAGTAGCTATACAACACGGAAGTACCGGAGATTGAAAAGGACAAAACAAACAGCACAATAATCCGTGAGTTTTATTTGAACAATATTAACAGCCCCTGGCTCCTGCCTCTTACGATCTTAATACTGAACAAACACGGGGACAATGATTTTTTCGAATGTTTGTTCCCATTACTGCTGCACTGGCGACCCCTCTGGAATGAATACGAATAAAAGAATACCTATTCTTTGATCCGTTTCGAATGAGAAGTAGTAGGTATTGATGATTTTGTTATATGGGTTTGTTTTCGGACCACTTCTGTATGTAATCATGTAGCAAGTTTCTTTTGTTGGATATTAACTTACTAGGGGGTTTGGTAGGGTTGCATTTTCACTTCGAGTAGGCGTAGAAGGAATTTGTATTGCTGAAATTATAGGTCTATGCTGCAACAGAAATTTTTTCTTGAAGTCAGATATTAACATCATACACTGACCTGACAGTAGTGATTGAAATCTACTGGGTGAGTTATCGGATCAGTCGATAACTCTTGGAAATTTTAGGCCAGGAGCATAATTCAAATTTCAATGGAATCGAAAAGCTTTTTCTTGAAGAAATGTACCGGGTTTTTCACCATAATTTGACCCCCCCCCCCCCTTTAACTTTGTTACTAAAAGAGGTACTAAAAAATGTTTTCTACAAAAGTTTCACGAAATCGACTAGTGTTTTTTAAAATGATTTCACAAAACGAAATATATACAGAGTAGGCAACATATTTATTGCAACTTAATTTTTTCAAATGGAACCCCCTGTATATTTTCTATATTTGACTAGCTCTTTTTCTCCTGATTTCGAATATATAACATATGTTTGTCTATCTCTCTTATTCTGAGTACCACAGAGTTTCAAATTTTGAGAACCACCTGACAAGCTAAGTAATCAGTTTTCAAGTCGAAGGCTGCAATAATTCAAAAAGCCATTTTTTGAGTTATCTCGTTGGCAACGATATAAGACATACGTTTGTCATTGAATGAAACTATTCATCGAATATGCACTACACAGAAGCGGACAAATTTGAAATAGTCTCACTTTATGTGAAGAACAATAAAAATAAGAAAGCTACAAGTAGAGAATATAAACAGTTGCATCCAAATCATCCAATTCTAATTTATAGTGAAAAACGTATGTCATATCGTTGCCATCGAGAAAACTCAAAAAAAGGCATTTTGAGTTATCGCAGCCTACCACTTGAAAACGGAATACTGAGCATACCAGGTGGTTCTTAAAATTTGAAACTCTGAGGTAGTCAGAATAAGAGAGATAGACCAAACATATGTTATATATTCAAAATCAGGGAAAAAGAGCTAGTCAAATATAGAAAAATATGCAGAGTGTTCCATTTGAAAAAATGAAGTTGCAATCAATATGTTGCCCACTCTGTATATATTTCGTTTTGTGAAATCATTTTAAAACACACTAGTCGGTTTCGTGAAACTTTTGTAGAAAACATGTTTTTGTACCTCTTTTAGTAACAAAGTTAATGGGGGGGTCAAATTATGGTGAAAAACCCGGTACTCTGGAAGTACCATGAAAAAATTGACCCTTACCGAGTAATTCAAGTTCACAGGCAGACTTCTTCAATAGTCTTGATCACCCTCTTAAAATATTGCTAGAACTTGAATAAAATATTCGATTCAATTCAAAACAGTGGTGTAGGGCCATTTATCGATTTTATCAGATACACCGCATTTAACAAAACTGTCTTATGAACCCTTGGAAGCGGCTTTTAGTCTAACAAAGACGTGGGCAGTTGACCGAATAAGTCTTCGATTTATCGGAAAGCCATATATCTGCGGTATTCGAGGAATCTCCTGGTTCTGATAACCATAAAACAAGGGGCAACCAACACCCAATTAACAGAGAACCGAATAAATGCCCTCCTGTCGATAAAACAATTTTAGGAGTCGGGGTTGCACCGTTTGGACCGGTAATCTTTGATCTTTATTCCTACCACTAGAGAGCCAAAGCTACTTTCATTTCAAAATCGGAAGTATTGCGCAGATTTAGGTTGAATATTAGCCAATATTTGCTTGATGCAATTCATGAAACAACGTTTGAATTGAAATAAAAATTTGGGGAAATATTATGAATTGAAGAACTTCAATCGATAGACTATTTGACAGTGTGAACGCAAACATTAATTTGAAAAAGAATATGACATTGATATTCAGAATTCTTTTAAAAGTAAAATAATTTAAAACTTTGTGTATGATGAAAAACTAACCAGATTGGGCAAACTTTAAAAGATGTGAATTTGCATCAAACAATTTTTTTTGCATTTTTTTTCCTACAATTTTAGCGTTTGTTGATAATCCAAATGCGTATTTTTGAGTTGCATATGCTAGATATTATGAAAGTTTGAACAAATTCATTTTATCTATAAGCAGAGCATTTAAATCAACATTAAATTCTAACCTCATCAGATTGCTACAATAAGAATGAAAAATTAATCTTTACAATGGAATATTATTAAATATTAATAAGTTCATTCATCACATCATGAAGATTTTCAGAAAATAATAAGGTATCGAATAATCTATTGGGTATCATACACCACCAAAAGAGACAATAACTAAGAAATAGCAGATTAGTGAAAAAAAAACACGCTTGGGAATTCATTCACCTCAACTTCATATTTCAAGTTTTAATTTTGAATTGCAAAAATTCGATTATCTCTATGGCACCAGTATTTCACCTTCGAGCGAAGTACCTTCAGGCATATCTGCCCTGGACCAAACGACTTTTACCGCTAGCTCGATGTAGTGGTGCTACCAGCTACAATGCCAGCGTGCACGATCAAAAAACAATTGTTATTTTTATACACCATTTCGGAAAAAGAGTTCGGGAACGCTACCACAGCCTCCTGCGATTATACAATGCTTCTCTGTTGGAGACACAGCGCCGTACTCGTTTTGAAGGAATTAATATTTGTTTTATGTTGGCTGTGATAGTTGTACCAAAACAACACTGTCAATGAGAAATACGAAATTTAACAACATCCGCATATTGGAATGATATTCAACATTTATGCAGCATAAAATTACAAATAGCAACGATGATCAAAATAAAGTTGTAGTTTGTAGTAACCGTAACGTTTCGAAAACGGTATGTCATCTTCAGAAACAAAAAATTACAGAAACTTGAACAAATAACAACTTACTCTTATAAATTGAGTGTTGTATATCTTTTCATGATTTTTTTATGATTGTTTTATGCAGCCAAACAAAAATTCTAAATCATTAACAAATGATATACTTTCAATGAAGTAAGAAGTACAGAGATAATCAAAAAAGAGCCTGCTAGAAGGCTCTTTGTATCTTTATGCACCAGCTGAAAGCATTAAAATCAACATAACATACCCATAGAGCCATCTTAAAAAGTAGCATCACAACAGTTTGTTGTGATGCCAAATACTGTTTATTTCTGTTGTTTTGGTGAAAACATCGAAGCTATGTGGTTCCTATAGTAACATTTCAAGGCTAATATATAAAAGTTGAAGATTTCGGCTTCAGGAATGAGATGGAAAAGGTCTCTACGAGTATGTATAGTGGCACATCTAATGGTAGAATTTCTTTTTGTTTTCATCAATTTCGAAATGGCACTTGATAAAGATATGTTTGTTTATTTATAAAGAGTATGAACCTAGTATCATTGAAATGACACGAAACTAAGTTATGCACATGCTATTTGATCTTGATCTGTATGAATGGTAACATTTAGCTATTTGCTACTTGATAGATGTTTCTCATTATAACGGGTGTTTTTTTTCGAGGTATATAACTGTAAGTTGGCATTGCTGTTCAAGATGGCGACCGATTTAACAGCTGTCGAGTGATTTATTCTCAGTTTGGTTTGGCAATTCATCATGAATAGACTCACGCCTGAACAACGCTTGCAAATAGTGCAATTTTATTTCGAAAATAATGGTTCTGTGCGGAATACGTATCGCGCACTACGTCCATTTTATTTTGTTTAGCGATGAAGCGCACTTCTGGTTGAATGGCTACGTCAACAAACAAAACTGCCGCATTTGAAGTGAAGCTAACCCTCAAGTGTATATCGAAACACCGTTACATCCAGAAAAACTGACTGTTTGGTGCGCCTTATGGGCTGGTGGAATCATTGGTCCGTACTTCTTCAAAAACGATGATGGCCAGAACGTTGCAGTCAATGGTGATCGGTATAGAGCCATGATTACTAATTTTTTCTTTCCTGAATTGAACAACCATGATGATTTATTGAAAGACACGTTTGGTGACCGCCTAATTTAACACCGCTAGACTACTTTCTGTGGGGCTATGTAAAGTCATTGGTCTATGCGGATAAGCCACAAACCCTGGACTACATCCGAGTCAGTCGTGGCGATCATATGCCAGAAATCATATTTAAAATGTAATGCCACAAGATTATCTTGCGGATAAATAAAATTCATGTCAATCGAATAATCCATCGTTGTTTTATTGCAATTTAAAGTTCTATAGCTCTAAAAAAAAACAGCCTTTACTTGCTATCTGTTATTTAATGTTACATAAATGCACACTCGAACTGGTTTCGGCAGCATAAATACACACTCAAACGTTTTATGAGTTAAAATAATAAAACTTAAGCCAACCTTACCATTTTGTCATATTCAACAATTTACATCAAGATAAAAACCACTTGAAGACTGAAGCAACAACTTCTTCTTCATCTGGAAACCACTTCTTCTTTTTCTTCTTCTAGTGCCATTTCAAGCTAAGTTTGGTTGAGATGGACTGAACTATTTGCTTCTATCTTTTACAGTAATCTGGAGAATATCCAGATGTTACTGCCCTCTTAAGGGTTACCGAAAAGCACGAAAGCAAATAGTGCCTTTAGCTGAAACCTAATCTGGTTTGAAATGGAACTAGAAGAAGAAGTGGTTACTTAAGCTTTTAAGTGTTTTAGTTTCGAGTACAGCCCGGACGCATAGAGAAATCGTACTAGAAGAAGAAGAATAAGAAGTTGTTACTTTAGATTTTAAGTGATTAGTTTGGAGCATAGCCTGGACGCATAGAGAAATTGTACAAGAAGAAGAATAAGTAGTGGTTACTCAAGCTTTCAAGCGTTTAGTTTTGTGCACAGCCCAGAAGCATAGAAGAATCGTAATCCTGACCTGCTCCAGCGTCCGGCCGACCATCGAATTGTCGTTGTTCTTCTCGGTCCGGGTATCGAATCAGTATCGCATCGTTATTTATAGGTCTGTGGTTGACGGTGGGTGGCCGGGGACCCGGGTCGCTGACAGATGAAAAGTCACCACAGATCGGGGATTGGATAACTAGATTCCGGTAGCCAATTGGGCCGACGCTATGGCCGCCTAAATATGCGCATTCCACACAGCGGAATAGCCTAGCGTTTATTTCGGATGCCGCTGTATATATACGCTGGATGTATATACGCGGGGTTATAGAGGACCAGCGGTGGTGATAACATCTGGGTCGTTTCGATCGAGGATGAATTCATTATCGATTCCAAGGTACCTGATGGTCTATCGGCGTTGGATCTGGTCCAATGCGTGGATGCTGACTTTTCCAATATCATGTAAATGGTCTTAATGGAATAAAAAACTAAGGCCAGTTGCACCATTTGCCTAAACATTGATTAAAATTCAAACATCGATTAATTTTTGATTTCTCTTGAGAAATCATAGAGTAATCAACGTTTAAATTTTTAATCAATGTTTAGGCAAATGGTACAACTGGCCCTTATTATTATTGTGGGATTTGTGGTGGAGAAATAGGGATTACCGGCTTGGCTTGATATTCAAGCTGCTTGGCTCAAGCTCAAGTAGCTGGAGCTTGACTTGAAGTCAACTCAAGTTCAATGTCAATTAGTAGTTCTTCAACGTTAAGTCAACTACTTTATAAATAAATGAATACTTGACTTGACATTGAAAAACTACTACTTGACTTGAACTTGAGTTGATTTCAAGTAAAGCCAAGCCGTGAATCCCTATGGAGAAATGTCCTGGAGGTATCTTGTGGTTGATACCTTTTAGTCTTCTTCTCCTTTGTTGTTCCTAAATTGGAAATATTAATGAAAATGAGAGATTTCTTGAAAAATTACAAAGAATTCAACCATGATTTTTTGCATCTGTTAGTCTGACTGACACTTTTATAGCTCAAGAAAGTCTGGACCGATTCAAATGATCTTTGATTTGAAGGATTCGTAACTTCTCCTGAATAATAGAATTACTATCGAAAGACAATGTGTTGATCGAATCAACGAACGTCCAATGTTTTTTGGGAATTTGGACAATTTCAGAATCCAGAGAGTCACCACTGACGTAGACCTATAGAATATGTGATTTGTCAACGGCTCAGAGCAATAAACATAGATAGAGGGAGCATATGTCATTTTCAGTGAGAAAATTTTGTACCTAACATCAAATTTGACATGAAGCGCGCGGAAATGAAAACATATCAGTGATACGATATTTTACTAAATTCGCTAGTTTCTCCACAAAGAACGCACTTTTATGTCCCATAGTGAATCAACGTTTCATATTAACTCGAAATCTATGGAGATGAATACCTAAATATATGAGAAATTCAGAAAACAAACTTCAAGCGCATCAAACGAGGTGAAACAACGGATGACACTAGGAGAGCAAAAGTTGCCAAACCTTGGATTTCAGCAGGTAGATATAGAAATTAATATTCTGCGCATTACAAATTCGACAATGAGGACAAATATCGGATTCCAAATATTCAAATTTGCATATTTAATCGGGAATCACTCAAATAGATATATTTCATTCATTATAATATGCATTCATAAAGATATAGTAAAATTGTGGATTTGAAAATATATCACAATCCGACAACGTAATCTAACCATGTTGGGGACATGTAATAATTGCGAATACTCCCTCTATCTATGTTTATTACTCTATGGTCAAAGGTTACGGGTCCGACAATCAATGTAGAGTCAAAGAATATAGATTTTGCTAGATCATGGAATTTCGACGTTCAATCGTACTTATGATCATAATTCAATATGACATAAGTTGGGATTTCTACTGAAATCAACATGTAAATGGTATTGAATTTGGTATGATAACAAGATTTTCAAATTGTCTTAATAAATTGTGCTACCGAAAAGAAATTTAAACAATCAGATAATTGCCTAGAAATCTAACCTAACCTAACCCAACGAATAATTGCAATCCGACCTGTCATCTGTCTACTGTCAACAAATCCAAATCAAAGTTACCCACCAACTCAACCATCACAAATTACTGAAATCAAAGATCGATTGGCGTGAAACTACGCGACTGGCATAATCAGGATCGATCATTATCACGGCCTACTATGAAAAACATCTCGCGTACGCAATTATTTTCGACGTGAAACCTCGGGAACGCATAAACCCGGAACAGAGGTGAAAATTCAAACCTGGCTGATTGGCAAGGTGTGCATGAAAATTATATTTACCCATTGCTGCATGCACACGGCTTGTTCGAGGGCTCTCAGCAACTCGAGAGGGTTGGCGCAGGGGCGGATTCAGCCCTATGTGTCCGCAATATGGAAGAAGGCAGATTGAATTAATCTTTCTTCTATAATCGTGCGGAGGATGAAAATTTTCAAACAAACCTTAAAAAATGTCTGGATACTTCAACATAATCTTTGTATACAGGGTGGGCCACTTTTTGATATAAGCGGCAACACCGCAGCACTGAAATTATTTTAGATCGATAGAGCAGTGGTTCTCACCTAAAAAAAAACAAATTTTCAATGAAATAGTACCTCCCATTCTCCGTAAAAATCCAGGGTACTGTCGACCGTGGTCCATTCTTTATATCTATATAAAATTATATGGCCTCCAAGGATACAATTGTCGCTTAAAAACACTTGACTTCACGTTAGTGCTTTCCTTATTTTATCAACATCAATGTATGTAGGTTTAATAACATCAAAATCTAGTTTTCATCCATTCAATCTTGAGTCCTGTCAATACGTCAAACGTTGACAGTCCCAATTATCAGATTCCCATTTCTCATATAATAATTACCGGTTTGACATGTTTGTACTGCTGCAACTATGTATCAAAATAAATTGAAGAAGAAAATGACTTTGAAAAACATCAATTCTCTAAATAATTGTATGAAATTCTATCCCATCAAGATTGATAGCATAATTTCGTTTTATTTTAAACGTGAGTAGGTACAGATAATAATTTTGTTTTTCTAGGAAACTGATTATCTTGGATACATGTGATTATTTGAACAAATATTTTGATTATAAGAAATAACGAAAGGCGGGAATGATCCAGTTTTTTTAACTATAGATAGTACTTTAATTCATATTTCGTTTAGAATAATAATTTCCTGGTTAGAATTAGAATGCATCACTCTTTTTCCCTAATGATTTTGTCATGGAGAGGGATCTTTACTTACCAAGGAACTATTGAACTGCACTTATATTATAGAACTGGATGGAAAGAAATGAGAAATATTCTGAACGGACGAAAACTTCGAAATAAGATTTTATTTTTTTGCATAATTCACAAGTTATAAACTTCTTTTCAGAATTGAATGAGTGATAAGTGTTAAGCACAACAAAACTGAACCAAAGAGTAATAAACATAGATAGAGGAAGGATACGCAATTTTTACATGTTCCCAACATGGTTAGATTACGTTCTCGGATTGTAATATATTTACAAATCCACAATTTCACTATATATCGTTATGAATGTATATTATATTGAATGAAATATATTTATTTGAGTGATTCCCGATTAAATATGCGAATTTGAATATTTGGAATCCGATATTTTTCTTAATTATCGAATTTATAATAAGCAGAATATTTATTAATTTCTGCTGAAAACCAAGGTTTGGCAACTTTTGCTCTCCTAGTGTCATCGGTTGTTTCACGTCGTTTGGCGCGCTTGAAGTTTGTTTTCTGATTTTCTGATATATGTAGGTATTTATTTCAATATATTTTGAGTTAATATGAAACGTTGATTCACTATGAGACATAAAAAGTGCGTTCTTTGTGGAGAAACTCGCGAATTGAGTGAAATATCGTCACACTGATATGCGCGCTTCATGTCAAATTTGACAGTTTATGTTGGAGACAAAATTTTCTTACTGAAAATGACATATGCTCCCTCTATCTTTATTTATTACTCTGAGAACTAAACTTATATATCTGACTCATAGAACTTCGTTCTCTAAAAATTTTCCTCAGTACTGCTCTGCTCCCTGAATACGCTGACTATTCCCATGCTGAACATTTCTCTCACACCCCTTCCACGCAACCCCCACAGACGTGCTCGAGAGCTGGAAACTCGCGAAAACAAGTCTTTGGGTGAATCACATGCAGACGTCTCTCTTTAGAAAATTATTACGAGTTCTTGTCGCTTCTCCAGCATCCGAAAACTCTGCGATACGTTTTTCATGCTTCAAACGTTGAGATGCACACGTCCATTCAGCGTTTAACTTTGGGGAGGAGTGTACATCGTTGAAAATTTCGGAATTCGCCGCTTTCCACTTGTTCTGCTGGAAGTTGAGGTTATGCTTGTGTTGGCAGCGTCGCTTCGCGATGAGAGTTGTGTAATTTGGGCTTTGGATTGAGGAAGGGATCTTCTTATTGGATCTTGTAGGTTTTCAGTTTCTTTATTTGATGGATGTGGTATATTTTGCATATTTTCTGATGGGGATGGTTTCTCAATGCTTAGGCAGACCGATAACACTATCTTCTTTGATATTTGCAAGATGAATCTTCCCTTCTTCTTCTTCAACAGCCTGTCTGTATCCACTCCTGGACATAGGCCTCCCCTTGAATTCTCCAATTTCCTCTATCTTGAGCCAACTGGTGCCAACATCGCCCAACCTTTGATTTAATGTCATCTAACTAGCGTTTTGGTGGTCTTATTTCACTTCGTTAGCGCCTTGCAAAATCCTAGTATTCGAGCTATTCGATTTGGCGTGAATTTTGGACATTTCTTCCTCCTACACTTCTTCTCTTCAGTTCTCTGAGAATTGTATCCTTGGAATCACCGTAACGTCGTGATAGTTTTCTCAATTTGTTTCCAATTTTATATTCCTGGCACTTTTGATTAACCGATTTGCTATATGTTCAGTTAGAAGCCTAGGTCTCTACATTTTGCAGGATTTAAACATAGTGAACTTTCCTTACATTATGCTCAAAGATACATCGTTCTCTATTTCAGCTTTAGTGATCTATCCAACTAAATTATAAACACTTTATTAAACTCCAAAATATAAGCAATTACGACTCAATCGATTTAGTAAACATTCAAATAATAATAAGAAATAAATCATTAGATTACTGTTCCTTTCAACTCCAACTCGACATTTTGAACATTCAATATTTTTTCAAACAGTTGAAATTTGGGACAAAACTTTTGAGACATAGGTTATATCACACTGTCGCTAGTTTGGTGTACCAAAAATGAGGAAAGTACTGACAGGAAGCAGCTTTTGAGCTCTCGTTCATTCATGCTCCAACTCCGCTCTGGAGACCACCTTACTCCATATAGGTACCTATATCCAAGAGGACAATTGGCACACGAATGAACGAGAGCTCGAAAGCTTCTGACTTAAGAGGGAACACCACCAGTTCAAAACGAAATAGTATATTTTTCCTCTTACTACCACCGTATATTTTATGGAGTTTTCACATCATTTCCTTAAAGATTAATCTACACTGTAAAATGACAATAATTTTAAATCGAGAATGAAAACAAAAGTTGGTAATTTTTCGTTTTCCACAAAAAACCTACCTACCTAATATTTATCTCCGATCTGAGATCCATAGGGTGGTCAGACTCACTCGGACAACCGTAGAATGCAAATTTTTTTGCTGAATCGCACACGAAGATTTATTGCTCTTCTCCGTACTTGCGATTTGTAATTTAACACCTCATTATGGGTTCCTCAAGTGGAAAGAATGATTGGGTGCAGAAGTTTTCGCATTTTAAGAGCTGGCTTGATTGTATGATCGGTTTCGAATGGAATTGCCCGCGATGCTATCTGTTTAATGACGCTGTCGCTTCCGTTGCGGACAAATTGGTTGGGGAAGTGCAGTTCGAAAGATTATGGCACTGGATCCAATATCCCATGACGTTACTCAGTTTCTGATTACCATAACGAGCATTTTTTTGAAATATCCTGAATTCGATTATTTTTTCAGAGATGTTGCAACAAGGCGAGCTTTCCTCCTCTATGGAATCACTCTCCTATGATTCATCTGTCACCTCGCCAGCCTCCAGTAATGGTCACAATACCCAGAGGACGAAAAGAATGCGTACGTCATTCAAACACCATCAACTGAGGACGATGAAGACCTATTTTGCAATAAACCAGAACCCAGATGCCAAAGATCTCAAACAGCTTGCCCAGAAGACAGGACTCTCTAAAAGGGTGTTACAGGTATGGATAAAAATTTGATTATTATTATAATAACTTGTTCGACTACAAGCTCTTCTATATTTCAAGCATGTCACAGTATCAGAGTTTATTGTAGAAATGGCAATTTTACTTACCACACTGGGAGATGGAAGCTAGCTTCATTGCTTGTCCACAAAATTCGCTATCTTGTAGAGTCTGAGACAGCTCAATAGACAACCCCACTCTTGTGATATTTTCGAAGATTCTAAGTCAAAGCTTTGAAGTTGTAGAACTTGTTGTTTCTAGCTTCTTTCTCCAAGATAAAAAGATTTTCGGGTCAATTATAGCAGCTGCTCTCTCTGGAAACGACAAATATATCACTCCAAAAACACTGGCAGGGTCTGTTTTATGACTGTGATATTTTTAAATATGGAACTAGCCATGGCGCACCTTGCCTTTCCAGAAATAATTCCTTCATCGGCTAACTTCAAGCATTTCAACCTTCAAATCTTGTAACATCGAGCATTTTATAAGTGTATCATGAGAGTATGCTTCAAAATAGAATAGAACACAATATGAATAAAATCTAAACTTCAATTTCCGTTACAGGTCTGGTTCCAAAACGCTAGGGCCAAGTGGAGACGAAACATGATGAGGCAAGAAGGCTCCCAAACCAACAACAACCAGTCACCAGGGGCAACCTTGGTCACTTCTGGCATGATTACAGACTCCAACATGTCCCACCAGAGCATGGACGATCTCCACCATCACATACATTCCCAGAACTCACAGACGCTCGCTTTCAGCGAAATCTATTAAGAATCTGTCAATTTGACGTTTCGAACGGACCATAGATTTCAAAAAGGGTCGTTCGAATACTCTGTGTAAATTAATTATTTATCTTGGTATTAGAAAAAGGTTCCTTTGTTTAGACGGTGATATTTTGCTAAGCCCATTGTTATGATACTGATAGATTATTGTAAAACCTGTATATGTTTAGTTATAAGTTATATAGTATTATGTATATAGATGATAGTGTAAAGGTCAGATTTGTGCAATGAGCAGATGTATTTACAATTTTGTAAGATGTTTAATGTAAGCGGACGTCCACGGCCATTTCAGTGTACATAGTGACTTATTTATGAAATAAATAAATTACTTATCAGAATGAGTATTTCCATTTATGACCCTCTGTATTTCGAAGTTGTTTCAATTTTGAGTTTTCGGCTGGTGATTCATACATTGCTCCAAAAACTTTTGCCTATCCACAGAAAAAAAATTAAATAATCTTTTCTGTGATTAGATCAATAAGCACTGATTATATGACCTTCTAAGCTGACAACCATAGACTAATACTCACTGACGTCTGAAATAGAAGTCACTCAATGGTGAAATCATGTCCTGCAAGAATCTTATTGAGATCCAACAGCTGACCAACTTGAAACAGACGTTTTTGATAACAGTGGCAATTTTAGAAGGTAGGTACTACGTATGGCCCAACATGGATTCCTTAGTCATAGTTCAAGCTTTGGGAAAGAAGGAAAGAACAGCTGTTGTCAAAAACTCCGACTGCCCCTTTTACAATGAGGTGAGAAAATGAACTGTGAAAAAAATTATAGAGATCAGTTGATTATTTCTAGTATTTTACTTTCGACAAGAAGATTGCTCTGCATGATCTGTTGAACTCTGAAGTGGTGGTGACGGTCAGTGATTCAAACAGTACCGAGTTCATCTCACATCAAGTTTTTACAGGTTATCCAACCTAAATCGTGTTTTAGAAGGCGCAAAGTTCTTGGGTTATTCAGATTAGATGTTGCTACCATTTGGGCTGAGCCAGGTATGAACTTTAGTTGATATTTGAGTTATTTCCCCTTCCTCTCTTTTTGGTATCTTGCAGAACATCAGTTTTATAATAAGTGGGCTATTTTGAATGCACCAACTAACAAGGAAGGCCCTGGTTCTAGAGGATTCTTGAAGGTGAACCTCACAGTAATCACGAAGAATGTTTCTCCTTCTTTGCCACCAGTTCAAGCAGATAATGAGATTGAAGGGTAATGAAATTTTGCATTCAATGCACAAAATAGAACCAGTTTTAATCCCAAATGACATTAACTGGTTTATATAAGACAACTAGAGTATCACTGGCTTACTTAAAATATCACATAAGCTACAAGGTTAATCTGAATTGGTTCCTTTGAATCTTTTCTCAGCAATAGTCATTGTGATGTCATGAAAAAGTTTTTTGAATCAAAACTTTGCATGATGAATTCCCATTTTGTAAGAACTTCATCATGAGAATTTTTCAGCAATCTGCTTCTGCCCTTCTCCAGAGTGTTCGAAAGATTCCGAGCAAAATTTGAATTCGACATCTTCAGAGCTGAACATCTATATGACAAGCAAAAACCTCCTAGTTCATACATCGTTGTTGCTTTTGGTGGGAATACGGTGAGAAAAACATACTTCTTTACCAACAGTGATCACTTCTTTGCTTGGATTCTCTCATTCAACAACAGGCAAAGACATCAGTAAGAAAGAACACCTCATTTCCCGAATTCAACGAGAGACTAATCATCCATGATATGTATCCTGTTCTCTGTCAGAGAATCCACGTCAAGATTTATTTCGGTTCTCATCTATACGCGTCAGATTTTCTGCCTCTGAACTACGTTACAAGCGATGACGAAGAAGGCTTCTTTCCCAAGTTTGGGCCAGCTTTTCTCCATATGTACGATAATTCTGGTATGGAGGACTACAAAGGTAGCATCTTGTTCAGTCTCAGGACCAAAACTGAAGTGGTTTCTGCCGAAGACAAGAAGAAGAGTGAAGTGATTCCCATAAGTGGGTCCTCTGGGGTAAAGAATCATGATTATGAGCAAATTAGTTTCCTTCACTTTTAGTTAGAGGCTTAGGGTCAATTTGTTATGGTACTCTTCAAATTGAATACTTATTATAAGCTCGTATTTGGTCCTCATAAACATATGTGAATTTTTGCAGGATCTTCTTCCACCATTAGACCTGAAATTCTTCGTCATAATATTGGAATCTTCTGTCATGGATAAACGATTTGAAGGAAAGATTACCTACAAGGCTACTATTGGAAACACTGAGAAGGAAGAAGAAAAAAGGAGTGGCGATCAATCAAACAATAAGTACGTCTCTGAAAAGATAGATGTCAAGAAGATCAACAGAAATTCTTTCTATTCGGATATAAAGGAGAGTAAACCTATGCTCACACTAAATATCAACGTGATGGATTTTAGGAAGAGGTTGTACAACATGAACATGTTAGAGAAAATATATGATGCCATGGTAAGGCCTTCTCTAATGACAAATATAAAATGACGTCGAGTTTACTCTCTCTAGGAGAAAAGAATAATCAATATCGGTTTCTTATTCGCTGAAGATGATATCACTCTCAATGACAAAATAGCTGAAGAGTTGTCCCATTGTCTAGATTCCTTCATATCGTCCACTCAAAAATACATCGACATAGCCGGAAACTATGACCTATCTACTTTAACCCAATTGGGACGAGGAAAATTAGAACAAAATCTCAAACTGATGGTAATTCTTCAATGGAATAAAGTATAAACATCTCCTCAGTATTAGTTTCCAGAAAAGTCTCATCAAGAAAGCTGAGAAGATCTTCAATCCAAATGCTCTCAGAAGGACGTTTTTGAAGATGAAGAAGCTGTGCGATAGGGTTTTGTGTATTTTCAATAACGTACGTTGAGAATAGAAGGCAAAGTTTAGATTCCTTTCTTTTACTGTCATTTCAGATCAACGATATGTGGCCTGACGTATTCATAACGGTTTGGAAGGAAACTAAGAAATTGGCTTATGTACGTGTACCATGCAAAGATGTGCTCCATTCTGAGATAGAAGAGGAAAAAGGAAAGATGTGCGGTAAAGTAACCACACTTTACCTGCAGGTTTGTACCGATGATTAAGGGACAAGTTGTGAAATGTTCATGATCTGAAGGCAGATTGCTCGGCTATCTATTCTTATGCTGACAAGAAGAGTCAAGATGAAATATCCACAAGTTTTCTAGATAGCACTTTCTCAAGAAAGATGCTAAGGTAATAAGTTATGCAACTGGGCAAGGCACCATAAAATAATTCAACCTACAATTATTGAAAATTGCATTAGCAAGAATTGAAATTTGTATGTTTCACCAAAGAGGAAAATTAATTGTTGTAGAACATTGATATTCAGAAAATCGTCCAAACCCATCATGAGCATTTCAGTCTGTAGTAACTCATTTAGATGAATTTCTATTGACTTATTTCCACAAAAAAGCCAGAGAGGAAGAAAATACCAAAGGCAAAATTTTTCACCAACACAGTCGGAAAAATGGAGGTTCTCATCTGGATGGGAGTAGAAAAATCCTTCGTGGAGTTCTTGAAGAACCTTCCGGGCAGTTTTGAATTGACTGACGACTTGAAATCTCCGTTTCTCCATGCCACTACCAGTGAAGTTCATGTAAGATGTTTTTTCTGGGTATCTGGTTCATTGTTGACATTGGAGACGTTCAGATGTTTCAGTGCAGATGCCATCTGTTTCAAGGGCGTATAGAACCAGGCAACGATGCTTCAGCTCTTAGTGATACCATGGTCAGAATCCACTTCGGCGACGATTGTCAGGAATCGACGGTAAATATCAGGATAATGCATAATTCCATTATGTCACTCATGGGAAATATTGCTAAACCATATTTCATGACAAAAATCAAGCAATAAGGACTCTGATGTAATCGATCAGAACGAACGAGCTGAACAAAAAGTTGAATGAAAGAGTTTTTAAATTTCTCTTCTTTATCGATTACATAGCCTTTTTCTAAGAAGATTCTAGAGTAGATCTGTTCATGAATTACTTCATATTTCACTATAAATAACCCTTTGGAATCTAGATAGAGAGTGAGACCTTGAACCCAATATGGAATCAAACCCTGATATTCAAGAAAGTGACTCAGTATGGAAGTACCAGTTTCGTTAAGAAGAATCCACCAACAATTTTAATAGAATTGCTGGATAGAGATAAATTGGTGAGATAGCTCAAATTCTTTCGCTAATTCTGTATCAAAAAACTTCAATGACCATCCTCAAACCTTTTTTTATTCAGTTCTTTTGGGAGTTCGTTGGTAGGACTACAGTTAAACCTTTAGTGAAAACGAAAGAAGAACCATACAGCGCTCCTAACTTCCCTCCAAAGCTTCAGTGGTTCAAGGTTTTCAACGAAGACAGCATCAGCGCAGAGATTCTAGCCGCTTTTGAGATGTTAGAGGTATTCACATATTTATCAACATTATACTATTCACTTGAGTACAACTGCCAGTATAATTGACGAGTATGACCTAGCTCTGAATTGATGTTCCAGATCACTGGAGACTCTGGAGAAGACGCTGATGAAGCTGAAAAGGATGTCATACGCATACCCGATGATATAAAACCAGCTCTGGTCGGATTCCGTATTGAAGTATACTTCTGGGGTTTGAGAAACTTGAAAAAAGGTAAATTCGGTGGTATTAAAAGACCAAAGATCAACATTGAGTGCCTGCAGTCAATGATGTATTCCGAACCATTAAAAGACACAAAAGGAGACGGTAATTTCACCAACCCCATCCAGAACATGGACGTAGTGAGTGTGGATAACAAACAGAATTCTGTCTTCTGTTACCTTGAATGTTGTTTTAGCAACTACCTTCAACGCTTGACTATGCTTCTCCCCTGATATTGAGGATGATGGATAGCAAACTGGGTTTCAAATCATTCGTTGGAATCTACATAAAGCACATTAAGTTTTTTCTGGAAAATCCATTGACAGACCAAGAGAGGCAGAATTTTTTTACAGGGTCAACTCCGTATGAGGCGATGGTGGACATAAGTGATGGTAAGAAATTAATATTGGAGTTATTATCAAACAAAAATTGTAATATTGAGTATCCATGTCTGATATAAGCCTACTGAAGGTTCTAGATGTTTTGATAGCTTCCGAAAACTGCAACATGTATTTCAGCGAAGAGCTCTGAAGATTCGGAGCTGAGCTTGAAAACACCGAAACAACAAATGATCTTCGTGCCACAACATTGCTTCTGTCGAACATCAGAAATTCAAAAATTGGCCAAGAAAGCTTCCCACGTCCGGTGTATCTGTCAGAAAACACGTTGGCAGAAATTTCGGCAAACTTTCAACAGGAAGAGGATCATCTGTCCTTGCCTAAAGAAACATCAAGAAAACGTAAAACGTGTCGAGAAAAAACATAAGAGAACTTGCGCCTGCTGCAGAAAGCTTTTGGAGAAGCTGCACCTGGTGACCAGCGACAAGGAGAATCAACCGGGGTTTTGGTCTTCTCTGGGAAGCATCTTTAGGAGCTCTTGTTTCGGTGGAAAGTGCGAATGTTGTAAGAAAGTGGTCAAGAAGATCAAGGAGGTGTGTGAAGATATGGCGAAGAGATGCCCTATCTGTAGGAAGTTGGGCCTGAAGTTCTCCAAGAAGAAAGGGGGAGTGGAGGAAAGTCTTGACGACTCTTACGTCGATAACGATTATGATTGGTGGACCAAATTTTTCTCTTCACTGAAGGTAAATAGGTTTCCTCCAGGAAATAGTTTAATACGTACTCCTCTTTTGGAAAAGCTGGAATTTTTTGATGAAATCTCAGCTTTCTAGTAAAAGCCGCTCAAAAAAGTTGAAACTACTGGAAACACAATTGTTTTTTTTTTATATCGAAGATTTTATGAATCTTGCAGCCTGAACCAAAAGAAGGTGCGCACGTCTCCATTAGAGATAAGTTCAGGCTTAAGATTTATCCAAGAGAACTTGAGTCACAAGCGGAATTCGAGCACTTCAAAGATTTGCTGATGTCTTTCCCAATGTACAAAGGCAAAAGGACTGGCGACGAGGTGGTGGACAGGGATATGATCAAAGGGGTATTCAAAGGGAACATCAAGATATACCGGTGGCCTCAAGAGACAGGGAAGGATTTGATAACCAGGTAAGACTAGTTCTTTAAAATGAAAGGACCTCATTTTCCTTCGTCAAATATATCTACTGATTTTTCTGGTTAAAAGCTAGGGGTTTCACATCAGAGGCCTTTTAGATTAGGACACAAATGATTGACAATTGTTCTGACGTGTTTTCTCAGGAACGGAACTCCTTTAAGTGAAGGATATTTTGGACAATTTCCACCCAACGAGCCTCTGCATTTCACTGTCAGGATATATTGCATCAGAGCACTACACTTGCCTCCAAAGGACATCAACGGCAAATGTGATCCTTACTTATACGTACGATTAGGAGATCAGGTTCGAAATGATAAGGACAATTACAAGACCAAGGACTTGAATCCTGTTTTCGGAAAGTGAGTATTCAACCTTACATAGTTTTTGAATTATCAAATATACATATTTCCATCGAAATAGACAAAAACTTGAGGAATCAAGCACAAGATTTTGATTTTCAAATCAACTCAACAATTAACGATCACATGTTGAGTTACTTCTCTTATACCTTGTACCACCGTAACCATCAGAAAGCAAACAGCGACGTCTTGTTTTAGTGACTGATCAAAAGAGTTTCTTTTCAAAATTTCGTCGTTCTCAAACCTCGAATCATATCAGCATCAAATTGATCAGCACTTCTTAAGAGACTGCTTTACATCATTGTCCCTTTCAGGATGTTTGAATTCAACGGTATCTTGCCCAAAGACCATACCGTATTGGTGCAGATCTGGGACAGAGACACGGCAACAAGGGATGATCTGATTGGCGAGACCTCCATAGATATCGAAAACCGCCTGTACACAAACCACAGGGCGAAATGTGGGATTCCGGAATTCTACAAAGAGTATGATTGTATCAAAAATTCATCGTCATAAAACTTCAATTTTCCTTTGAATGCTCAGGACAGGTTACTGCGCCTGGAGGGATCAGCTGAAACCCTCAGAAATCGTGAATCGATTGAGTAAACAATGGAACCTACCTAAACCAGTGTATGGCGCGACATCTGTGCAGATCTGTTCGAAGTTCTTCGAATCACCCCATTACGAATGTAAGGAAACTGTAACAGGTTAGGGCGCGATTGTAGCTCTCTCTGTTCGCAGCTACCGGCAACGATAGGATCGATACTGAAATTAAAGCGCTCTACGCTCTGCGGAATTGGCATCAGGTTCCTTTCGTTGGACTGAAATTGGTACCGGAACACGTCGAGACGAGGTCGCTGTACTGCCCTGATAAGGCGCTAGTGGAACAGGTATGTATATGACGAAAAAATTGCGGTTTGTTATTGATGTGGGTGGATATTAGAAATTTAAACTTCTGAACCATTGGAATTTGAAAATATTCCATTGAAAATCGTTGTGTGAATGTCATGCATTAATTTTCCATATCCGTTTGGGTCTTGTGAGGATTGCGCATCCGTCGACGCCATCTCTCGGGCCAGCAAAGAGTATGAATCATGAATGATTGAATGAATCATCTGGATGGGTGAACGATCCGTTATGCATATCTATGTTTAAATGTTTTTTTTTTCGATATTTTGACAGTATTATGCCTACAGATTAGAATCTTTCAGGGTAAAATCCAGCTTTGGGTTGACATTTTTCCAGCTGGTGATCTGCCTCCACCGAAGTCGGTTGACATAACCTTGAAGCCGCCAGAGAATTATGAACTAAGAGTCGTAATCTGGAACACTGCCGATGTTCTGTTGCAGGAAGACGACTTTTTCACTGGACAAAAGAAGAGCGATATTTTTGTGAAAGGGTGAATATTTTAATATTTGATTTCACACATCAGATTATATTCTTTTTTGGAAATTAAAAAGCGAAAAAAGATTTTGAAAATAACCCTTTGATGCGTGGTTTTTTCTGCAACTTTTTTTGATAGGACACTGTACTACTACCAATAGGGATTGCCAATTCTAACATCGCTCACCGATTTTCCATAGACCTTACAGATTAGGAAAACACTGGATTCGAACTGACTTCCCATGAATTGTATGATGAGGTGTTCGCCTCTCGAGATATGATCTCCTGTCAACCACAGTTTTAACCCATGCAATTCCACCTTCTCCTTTTGAAATTGCTCTTTAATGATGTGGTCAATATGCTCCAGGATGCTGCAAGGCCATGACAACGTCCAGAGCACCGACATCCACTACAGGTCTCTCACCGGCGAAGGCAACTTCAACTGGAGGTTCATCTTCCCCATGCAGTACCTGGTGAATGAAGACATGACTGTGGTGAATCCCGAGGATGGCAAACCGCATCAAGGGGACAAGAAATTTCCTTGCAGGCTGATTCTTCAGATCTGGGAAAACGATACGTTTTCCAAGGATGACTTTCTCGGTGAGATTTCAACAACACAAGACGAAAAAAGAAAGCTTTGGAATTATTTTCGTCATAGGTACCTTGAGTCTGGATTTGTCTAGAATGCAAAGGGGTTCGAAAGGGCCTGAGCTGTGCAATCTGAGCATCATGGAACCAAGTGCCCCACGCATGAATCTCTTCAAGGCAAGGAGGACAAAGGGCTGGTGGCCGTTCAAAGGCAACGATCTAGAAGGTCACTTGACGCTAGTGGTGAGTTCACCTACATGAGTTCGAATGGTGTAAAGGTTGTTTCTTCTTGTTGAAGATCGATTTCTTTCCAGGGCAAAATAGAGGTTGAATTGGAACTGATGACTGCTGAAGAGGCTGAAGGAAAACCTGCAGGTCTTGGCCGGAATCCTCCTCAGGCCTTACCAGAGCCTAAGTGAGTGTTGAATGAAGAACTTGATTTTTTAACGTTCTTTCGTAGTCAATAAAATTGAGGAAAGATCTGACATGAAGTCAGGAGGCGCATGAATAAACTAGCCCTGAAAACTCCTGACTTTACTTCAGTTGTCCTCAATTCTCTTTTATTTTACTCCTCTACTGTTTCTGATATATTAGGTGTACAACTTTGCTTCCGCCGTTTTGCAATAGATGGCTGTAGCGGTAAGTGGCAGTCGAAATAAATAGATCAAAAATAATATTATACAATAAGCTTAGGTATTTGTAGAAATAATGCCATCGAAATATTAGTCGATTTGTGTCTGCATTATAAAGTTCTTCTCAATTAAACATGTCAGCTCACTAGCCAAATTTGCGGGAGGTTTTAATTTTCTGCTTCAAAATGAAGAAATCTGCATCAGACGCTCATCGAATGCTCTCGAATACTTAAGGTGTGACCGCTATTAGTGAAAGAAGGTGCAGAGATTGGTTTCAACGCTTCAAGAACGATGATTTTGATGTCGAAGAGCGGCATGGCGGTGTAAAAGACAAGGATTTCGAAGATACAGAATTGGAGGCATTACTTGATCAAGACTCGTGTCAAAGGCAACAAGAATGGTCAGGATCATTGGAAGTCAGGCAACAAACCATTTCAAATGCCTGGAAGTCATGGGAATGATTCAGAAACAAGGAAATTGGGTGCCGTACGATTTGAAGGTGTTGAACGGCGTTTGTTTGCTTGTGAACAGCTGCTTGCAAGGCAAAGACTGAAGGGATTTATGCATCGCATTGTGATTGGAGACGAAAATTGGATTCATTACGATAATTCATTGCAAAGAAAATCTTGGGGATATCCCGGTCATGCTTCCACGTCGACGGCCATCGAATATTCACGGTTCCAAGGTCTTGCTCGGTATTTGTTGAGACCAATTCAACGTAGTGTATTTTGAAACCGATTAAAACAATCACAGGTGATCGTTATCGAACGACAATACTTTGAATCATAAATGTATAACCAGTTTTTTTACAATTTAGTCTGGAATTTCGGAAAAAAACGGCGGAAGTAAAGTTGCACGCCTATGTAGCTATCACCAAGAAATTTTGCAATGGGCTTGACACGACTTTTTCCTCAAACTAATATCGTGCAATCCAATGGCGATTTTTAAAACGACTCAATCATGTCCTTTTTTCCTTCTAATCTTTCCAGCGACCATTTCGCAATATTTCAAAATTTATTAACCACCCTCCTCCTTTCTCTACCCCATCCTAACTATCGATCACCTTGTGTACTTTGAGGTTTCCCTCGGTTGGCTTCAGATGATTGCCATTAGTGAGGTTATTTATTAAGTTCGCACGTCTTTCGATTTCGATTTCTTTTTTCCGAGAGCATACGGAACCCGCGACGTCTAAAATTATGACACATGATTTTCTATTATTGATGTGTCATTTGTCGAGCGAGAGAACGAGATGTCAGTCGATAATTTGAAAAAATGGATAGAACTCTGTCCGCCTGTGATTTCCGTTAGTTTCCAGAAGAAAAAGAAATGTATTTTACCGAGATATTTTTAGATGGTTCAACCCCGTTCAATTAATGTTCAGGGTTGTTCAAACTCGATGGATGGCTCTTTCATCGACAAACAAAATAAAACAAGAAAACTGCATGTCCATATTTCTTTTCGTTTTCGAAAGCTATGTAAACGAAAATCAAAATTTTCCATTTCAGAAAAATCAGTATAACTTTCAAATTTTTATATAGTTATGAAACAAAAACGGTATATAAGTGGAATTATCCATAAAATATGATTGTTCTGCTGAAGAAACCACAAATCACAGTAATAGAGGACACTGAGTATGTTCAGATGAGCTGCATCATAGTAACTGAAAGTTACTAAATGGGTAACCTTCAATTCCTGAAAATAATGAAATAAAGATCATATGACAATAATCTGATACTGTTTGGAGCCATTTCATCCAATATTATTCGAAATTTAAACCATCTTTGAAATTCCCAGTTACCAAGTTTTATTTATTACGAATTTTTGAAATTTTTCAGGAGACCAAAAACTTCCTTCAATATGTTCACCAACCCCTTGAAGACATTTAGGTTCATCATCTTGAAACATTACCGATGGACCATAATCAAGGGATGCTGTTGTGTGCTGTTGCTAGTATTCCTAGGCTTGGCCATCTATGCTTTCCCGGGATACGCAGTGAAAAAAATTTTGAGAGTATGATTCAACGAATATTTCCTAGATTTTATTATATATACATTTTATAAGTACTTTTTATGTTATTTACAATGATTCTATTACAATAAATACATATTAATGAATATATATCAATCGATCAACCCATGGCTCACATAAAGCAGTCGAGCCGAATATTTCCATAAAAGTTATTAGTTGGTCTGCCTTGTTCAAACAGATTTGTATTTTCATTTTGTATACACTTTCCTGGATGAAAAAAATTTATCTATGTATCTTTCGATATTATATTGTATGGTCAATAAATCCACAGATCAGATAATCAATTTTTGGCATATCCCGTTTTCGTGGGTATTTTTAAAACACTGGTGGACGACAGACGAGAACTTTATTGTGGTACAGCACTTGGAAACTTTCTTGAACACTCTACTGACTCAACCGGTCATCACCTCGTTACTTACTTCACTTCACTCCCATTTTCACAGTTTTATACCTGGGTTACAAACATTTCTTCTTCCTTTTCTTATTCTCTAAGTTGTTTGCCTGCGCAATGGTATCATGGTGCCTACACACCAATTGGGGTAGGAGAAAGATATTCTCTAAAGTAGCTTTCTGAGAACCCTATGAATGAGAAAGTAGTATGCACAAGTACCACGAAAGATCATTGTTACCCTAATGCAGGTATACTTATATAAGTATTGTGACGACAAATTCGGCTAGACACAGACATTATATCTAATTGCTTTTTGTCGCCACAAATTCATGTTTTGAATAGCGAATATTTTCAGGACTTTGCCCAAAACAATGTTTTCTTCCCAACCAAAACAATCTAGAAGCAGCTACTATTACTATATTTCCAGACAGTGAAAAGTAGCCCAAAATGTTCCAATTTCCTCCCTACACGAAATCAAACAAGTACCCCCTCCGGTGAAAAATTGTATACTAAAACCCATAATAAATTATAATTAGGCTGAACAAATACAGATGAAAATGATGTACGGAAAGTATATAAGTGAAATTAATTTGTCTCACTTTCATTACGTAATTACTTCCCTTCGGTTGCTGGTGTTGATACGTCACAAATTAGGGGAAAAAGGAGTGGACAGTCGGAGGAAAAATTATACGATTTCCACATCTAGTCTGATGTTGGCTATGTATCTGTCGGTTTGTTTTATTGGAAGACAGTGTTGATGAGAAGACTCAAAATTTTTTGTTGCGTTATTGGTGAGTTATTCACTTGTTAACTGTTTGTTTAGTTATTTTTACTCTTGTTTTTGTTTTTATTTCATTAATGATTGATATTATTCAGTTTTGATCATTAATGTTTCCACATTAAAGAATTAGGCAATAAGCCAATTGAAAAGTCCACGGTCTACCATAGTAAAACACTTTTTTTCTGCAAAATTCGATTTTATTATTCAACATAGTTGCCTTCAGGGCGATACAGCGATTATAGCGATCTTCCAACTTTTCAAAAACATTTTTGTAGTACGATTTGTCTTTCGCTTCAAAATAGGTCTCAGTTTCGGCGATTACTTCTTCATTGGCGCTGAATTTCTTTCCAGCGAGCATTCTTTTGTAATCTGAGAACAGGAAAAAGTCGCTGGGGGCCAGATCTCGCGAATACAGTGGATGCAGAAGCATTTCGAAGCTCAATTCATGCAATTTTGCCATTACATCCAGCACCTTTTTTTTCTTCAAATGGGGCCGTTTTTTTACGATTTCGTCCTTTAAACGATACAATAATGCTATATAATAATCGCTGTTGATGGTCTGGTCCTTTTTTTTTATTATACTTTGCGCATCCCAGAATAATGACGCCATAACCTTGCCAGCTGACTGCCTTGTTTTCCCTCGCTTTGAATTCGGTTTATCGTATGCAGTCCACTCAGCTGACTGTCGATTGGACCCCGGAGTGAAATGATAGCGCCATGTTTCATCCATTGTCACATATCGACGTAAAAATTCAGGTTTATTGCAATTAAACAGCCTCAAACACTGCCCAGAATCATTAACACGTTGTTGCTTTTGATCGATTGTGACTCTGCGCGGCACCCATTTTGCACACAGATTTCTCATGTACAAATAATATTCATGAATGATATAATGTACACGTTCAGATGATATCTTCACAATGTCTGCTATCACGATCATTTTCACTTTACGATCATTCAAAATTATTTTGTGAACTTTTTTTATTTTTTCGTCGGTGACAGCCTCTTTTTGGCGTCCACTGCGTTCGCCGTCTTCGGTGCTCATTTCACCACGTTTAAAATTAGCATACCATAATCAATGATGGTTAATTTTCCTGGAGCACACCCCGGAAACTCTTCATCAAGCCAAAATTTTGCTTGAACTGTATTTCTTCCCTTAAAAAAGCAATATTTTATCAGCACACAAAATTCTTTTTTTTTTCCATCTTTATTCAAATAACAAAAGTAGCTACACTCACTGCTGTCAAATTTTAACACGTATCGTTTGAAGGTTGGTACTAGCTAAAAATCATATGGATCTAATACTAGCACCGCCATCTGTGCATCAGACCGGGGACTTTCCAATTGGCCTAATATTTGTTCACCCTTATTCCATTTGACAAAAAATGTAATATCAAAAAGGCTTCAAGGGTACAAGAGGCCCATGATAGACGAGCACTCAGAAGACCCAGATTTCAGCCCTTCGACTTGTATTTTGTCTTTGCCTGTTCTTTATAATATTTAATTCCGAATAGATATAGCAACACATAATCATGATTAATTAACTGAACCTGAAAATTAACTGAATTCCACATCTATTATGAATTCATCTCCAGTTGATTGGATTATATATCACCGGATACCCTGTCCCATACTTAATACATCATTTGAATATTCAAGGGTGAAATATAAACTTCCGAAACTCCAGAGGGCTTGAATTTTTTCGATCCTAGGGGTTTAGGGATCATTGGAAATGGCTGAAACGAAAGATCGACCTTGAACTCTGCCGAAATATGATTATAATTAATCCAGCCTTCTGAAAGAGGCGACATGAGTTCGTTTGGTCTTTATTAACATAGTTATATTTGTTGGGGTTTGAACCCACTCTCGCAGATAGGTACCTATCTAATTTCCTGGTGGATACTTTGGGAACAAATAATTGCTGGGATAGTGAGCAGAGTTGGTATTACATGGCGACCTTGGTAATCTGCGTTTGGACACGTGGCTAAAACAGCGAGATTTGAAAAGTGTTGAAGTCTGAAGGGTGTATTACAAGGGTGCAAATTTATTCGTCAATATACATTCTCACCTTCAAGAATGATACATGTACTTCTTTACTGCTCCTCCTTTTTCATTTTCCTTTCATTGGAGCATTCTTTAGAGGCCTGCAAAAAGCCAGTAGTCACTGAAGGCAGATAAGGAGAATGAGTTGTGAAATCAAGTAGTTGGAAGCGTGATACGTCCAGTCTGAGCATGCTTAATCAATTTGACACATCAAATCAATCAAGAGTCTATCTTTGATAATCTGTAAATTTCAGATAATTAAAATAATCGGTGTCAACCAAGCTCTCTGGATTCACCACTGTTAGATTTTTTCCTTTGGTCTCATTCAAAGAACAACCTTTATCAATTTGAAAACGTTGAAAAATTCTAACGGTGTTAAATTCAGGAATTTCCTGTTGATTTTTCCATTAGCGCTACTAGCGCTCAGAAGCTGCCAATATCCAAATCAGTGTTTCCTCGATTTTTTTCACATATTCAATCTTGATGAGAGTGTTTTTCAAAATATTTCACAAACTTACCTCATACCTACCCCCAGCAATCAGTAAACATCATTATCTCATATATAATTGAGCTTTTAATTGATAAGTAATGACCATAAGATTGAACAGAGATACCAATTTGATTAGGAGATAAAATTACATATTACACTAGATAATGTTATCATTCATTTGTACCATAAACCATTTACTTCTACATATGTCGAATGGTGTTTCTGTTGGTGAAATATGTTATGAAGTACACAAGTTCCAAGATATGATTTTGATGGGTTGAAAGGTAAGACAATTTTGATGTTTTTGCATAGTTTCTCTCAGAAATGTTTGAGATTATTTATTGTGTTCAGTGGAAGCTTTATTACTCTTTCCTTCAGACACAAAATTGCCATTTGATGGCACCACTATAGTCGTGGATAGGTCATAAAATGCCGAAATTGTGCTGGAATGCCATCGTTAGCTAACGCAAAAAATGCTTGTGACCAAATACTTGTGAAAATGAGGGATTAAGTCCCTTGAAACCCAGTAGAACTAGCAGATCCACTTTGGCATAATTTTAGACTTATTTATTGCTTTATAAGAAAAATTGGTGCTTCCTAATTCTGAAAGAAATTGCTGCTTCAGCAAGCTTAACGTTAAGCTACTAGAATCAACAAGCTGATCAATTTTTTATGGTCATAATTTTAGGCTTTTGTTCGAACCCACTGCCAAATTTCTTGATTTATGATACTCTATCACGAAATTTTTGGCTCTTTTGGTAGTTTAGAGGGATATCATGGGTTCTACTAGAATTTTTGCCTCTTCAGTTTAACAAGATATAAGCGGTTTTATTAGATACATCCTAAATGGGTTGTACCAAATGCAAATCGAATGCATATGGAAAATCTGATAGCATCATAATTGTTGGCACCTTTCAAGACCACGTTTGGAATGACTGCCAAATTCCATGATTTGCGCTTTTTTTAATTCTGGGTTGTGCTAGCGCAACGGTAAGGCTAGTAAAACCAAGTATTTTATTTTGAATTCAAATGTGAGCCTAGAATGAGCATAAAATCATAGTGTGCTTTTTGGTCTCGCTAGCTTATTGTTGAGCTAGCCAATGCAAATCTGTTTTGGATAAGAAACTTGAAGAAGTGGGGAAGTAGCCTCCTTGAAGCCATTCCAGATATTGGAGTTCAATAGACGACTAAATAAAGACAGAAGAAGATTTGTGCCAGTCCGATATTTTTCTTCATTTCTCTTCGGTTGCCCTTCGTTAAAACGTTATTCATCATTATCTGAAGATTTTCTTCATAGCACACTCAGGAAGCCTCTATGGAAATGAGTTTTTTCCCTACAGATATATACTATCAGCTTTTGAGCTAGAAATATTTATTAAATCATCGAGTTATTAATTTTATTGAAAGTGAGATATTTAGGACAGAGCAGAAAAACCTGCTTGAAGAGTTCACTGAATTATTCATTCGACCTTGAACCCACGATACCATACTTCTATTATTTGCACGCATATGAAGAATTGAAAATTTTACTTTATATCGAGGTATTAATTACACTTGTTCGTGTATCTAATTTCGAGGATGTTTCATGATATTCACAAGTAGAAGTCGATATTTTCAGTCAGCTAATTGATTCGTGTAATTGAAATTTTTTTTAAGTTCAATGTTTCCAGGAGCTCAATAGTAATTTTTCAAACAAACGAAGTGACAACTTTTGCGTGTTTGTTTATCGCCCCAATTGAGGTTCAAATACACCCCCAAAAATTTCATGTTTTCGAAATATTCCCTGAGGAAGCTACAAAATGATCGATCACCCATCCATATACTGCTCTCGTCCAAAACTGATTTATATTGAGTTCGAAAAAAATACGCTCACATGTTATTTATTAAAATTTCCAAGGATTTCCGAAGCAATAAAGCCAGTTTTCCACATGATCAAAGTGTGGATAGAGATAAGAAATGCGAACAGGGTATAGCAGCGAGACTGAACGAAATTTATTCAGTTTTCAGGAGGGATTCATATTGTAATTTATAGTAGAGAAGATTCTTCCAACTTACTTGTTCTCAACTGCGAGCGTTGGGTGAATAAGTTGAACAATTTTGAACTACGTACAGTGAAATATATATAATATGTATCTTAGAGGAAATCGGTTTCAGTTAGAACGAATTGAATTAATCGAATGAAGAAGAAGAATGACCAATTTATTGTATGTATTTCATTTTATGAAAATAAATTGGATAAAGTTATTATTATATGGTTATTGTATTCATAACGGATGTTTTTTTTCGAGGTATATAACTTTAAGTTGGCATTACTGTTCAAGATGGCGAACGATTCAACAGCTGTCAAGTGATTTATTCTCAGTTTAGTTTGGCAATTCATCATGAATAGACTCACGCCTGAAGAACGCTTGCAAATAGTGCAATTTTATTTCGAAAATAATGGTTCTGTGCGGAATACGTATCGCGCACTACGTCCATTTTATTTTGTTTAGCGATGAAGCGCACTTCTGGATGAATGGCTACGTCAACAAACAAAACTGCCACATTTGGAGTGAAGCTAATCCTCAAGTGTATGTCGAAACACCGGTACATCCAGAAAAACTGACTGTTTGGTGCGCTTTATTGGCTGGTGGAATCATTGGTCCGTACTTCTTCGAAAACGATGATGGCCAGAACGTTACAGTCAATGGTGATCGATATAGAGCAATGATTACTAACTTTTTCATTCCTGAATTGAACAACCATGATGTCCAGGAGCTGTGGTTCCAACAAGACGGCGCAACATGTCACACAGCTCGTGCCACAATCTATTTATTGAAAGACGCGTTTGGTGACCGCCTAATTTCACGTTTTGGACCTGTGAATTGGCCTTCAAGATCTTGTGATTTAACACCGCTAGACTACTTTCTGTGGGGCTATGTAAAGTCATTGGTCTATGCGGATAAGCCACAAACCCTTGACCATTTGGAAGACAACATTCGCCGTGTATTGCTGATATACGGTCACAAATGTTGGAAAAAGTCATCGAAAATTGGACGTCCAGATTGGACTACATCCGAGCCAGCCGTGGCGGTCATATGCCAGAAATCATATTTAAAATGTAATGCCACAAGATTATCTTGCGGATAAATAAAATTAATGTCAATCGAATAATCTATTGTTGTTTTATTGCAATTTAAAGTTCTATAGCTCTAAAAAAACACCGTTTATTATTATTGAAATAGCCCATGGAATATTTGGCTCAGATTATTAAGCTTCGCCTGAATCTTTTTTTCTAGAAAAAAAATGACGAATTCCATTTCAGAATCCATGAAAAATTTTGGCCATTCCATTCGAATTTATATTGTTAAATGGCTAAACTTATAACGCTTCGAATGAGGGTTATGTTTGACAAATCTCATTGAAACAGGATTGTATAATCTGGACCACGAGTCACGACATGGGTAACCCAGCATAAATTGACGTTTGTTACTCCTTGTAGCAAGGCTAGCAATCAATAGTCTTTGGTGATACACATACTTTCTCATCTACCTCAAATGCGTATCCACTGAAGCATTAGATCGAGTATCTATTATTGTATAAAAGGAAATAACAAGTCATGATACCTTTTCGTTTTCTTCTCACACCTTCTAAATAATATTTATAGCCTATAACGCACAAAATTGACCTTCATCTGCATATTCATGTGTGAAAATCATCTCGCTAAATTCGAAATGTTTTCCTTTCAGATTATGCCAGTTGGCTATGCTGATATAACGAATGAGATCAAAGATGCCTACTTTAGCCTCCTTGATCGAAACCGTGAGGAACTGGCGTCTAGATGCCGACGATGTTGTTGCCCAACTAAATCCGCCAACTCCCATAATACAAGTGGGTCCAAGAATACAAGAACCTGTAAAAGAGTCCACAGAAATCAGTATGGAGAGGTTGAAGAGTGCCAACTCAACTGGCAACATTGAAATTAAAACTGTGAGAGGGGTGAGTCTTCTGTTGATTTGTGGTTTCATTTTATAGAAATAATGTGTATCTAGTTGTTTCGGTTTCTTATTTTCAATGAGAAACCTTCAGAATCGTTCGACGAAAAAAATTCCCTGGTATTTTGTAATAAACAATCCCACCCTTCAGAGCTTTTCTCTGAAAATATGAAAGTTATTCTCATAAAATTTGGTAATAAACTCAGTTGTGGTTCATAATTCAAGCTCGTTTTCATGATCTATGGATTCTTAAGACGAAATCTCAACGATTCAAAATTTGAAAAGGTTTAATTCACCGAAACTGACTACAAAGAAATATTCTCTAGCTTAGAGGCTTATTGTTGACCAGCCGATCTCATGTTCACAGGTTCGAATCCGAAGAGATTGAAAGTTTTTTTTTTCATTTCATAATTTGTAGTATTGTCCTTTAACTCAGATGTCCTTCTAGAGTTGGAATATCGACTTGTGGTTGTCATGGATAACTCCTAAGTGGTTGAAAGAGGAACCGACAGATGTGGAAGCACAAAGGAAACTTCTTAAAAACAAGAAGAAAAAAGAGAAGGATAAACAGGAAGGCTCCAAAGAGGAAGGACAATCGGGAGGCAAAACTATATGTATGATGGCTGAGAGTCCATTTCGAATTTTGAAAGTGAGTATTTAGGACAAAAAAGTATCATAAAAAGGAGTTCAAACTTTTCTAATGAATGTGGACAAAAATAGTAAGAGAATAACCATAATTTAAAAAGGGGAACATTCTGCACAACCTTGGTTTCGTGTTTGTCTATGTATGTCAATCTGTGTGTCCTCAAATCATTTTGATATAAATGGAATTTGGTGTTAGCATTCTTTTATAATGTTAGTTGGTCCAAACACATTTCAGCTTTTTTATATGTAGGTGTGCCTTGAGCATGCACAAAGGCGAAATTCTTCGAATCTCCATATCTCTAGTTCTACTAGACTCGTTTCAATAAAATTTCATATGAATATTGGGATAGGTTAGTAGGTGCTTCGAAAATAATTTGAGCTCTTTGGAATATACAGTACACAAATATGAAATCATCAGGACCTATGCATACAGGGTGATTCATTGGTAAATGGGTGTAAGCTGAGGGTTATTCTAATTCACCTCAGTGTCTTCTATCTACCCTTAGCTTCAGCCCATTTACCAATGAATCACTCTGTATTTTCGCAAAACAATTGATGATATGTTCAATGTACAAAACTCTGATATAATTCCAAAATATTCGTGAAAAAAAAAACAAAAACTTACGAAATATCTTTCCAAAAGAGGTAGATAAAACTATAATTTTGTTAGAAAAACAATCAACCGTCTTACAGTGCTACCCTCTACTTATAAGCTTCGTTAAGAGAAAGAAGATGAAGTCAATGTTCAACTTCTTACACAGTACAAAGTTGGGACATCGCAGGAGCGCCAGAGGAAAAATGAATGGGTACCTAATGTTTGACTGATATGGGGAAAGCCACGTGGTGGTACTCGCTCTTGAGGCTGTCTTCTTCCTATTATTTATTATTATACATCATTTCTATGACTGAAGTTTGTCCTCTGATAGGCCAATGTTTGTGTTTTATTCTACTTCTTTGAATGTTCCGCAATTATTATATTTCATTAAACGTTTTGTTTTAATGCAAGTTATTGGTTATTGTGTTAGGTTCAATTTGTTAGAAGAATGAGTTTAAAAATAAACTATTAACCTTTGGAGAGCCACAACTCCATTATTTTACTTTAATCATATTGATTATCCATCAATTCGACATACTGAACTAGGTACATAAAATCATAAAGGTATAATATAAACATTCCGGCAACATATTCATTTTAACAGCGTTATATAATTTTACGGTTTCCTACGGGAGCTTTAATACGAGATTGGTCTACACCACGTGGCTCCATCAAATTTCGAATCGATCATCGGATATTCGTTGTTTGTTGAAAACGGTACTCCGCAAAAAAAAATTGCGGCGCAATAGATAATTGGAAAGAGCTTTTACGGTACGTAAATATGGGAGTTGCAGAATGAAAGAGAGGAGTGGGGAATTCTAGGAAAAAGCCTGTTTAACAATCGAATCCGCCAGAGGAAATATTGTTTTTGTAGATTTTCATTTTTCCTCCCGAGACGTTCCAATTTTTCAGCCATCGAGTGGAAAAATCAATTCAGGGACATTTGACTGGCTTCGTATAAATGACTCACCGCGCTTTTGTTCTATTGTAACGTCCTCGTTTATAGGCGTTTTGGTCCAATTGATATTTTTGCTTTTTCCAGGTCAGATACCTTAGGAGGTCATTATAGTTTCAATATTAAGAATTCTGATCAATTCATTCATGCAAAAAGGAAAAAGCTTGTATTGCTTTGAATTTTAAGTTGAACGCTCATTTTATATTTCGATTCATTATTGCAGAGCTTGTATGGAAGAGACTCCTTCCATTTTTCGGCAAAATCGAGATATTTGTACTAAGACAAGAAATGTTTAGAAAAACCTTATTTTCTTATCTTATTTTCTTTCTGTTGAAGTAGATATAGACCTCCATTTTTATTTAACTCATTTTGATGCCCTGTATGTACCGGGTTTTTCACCAGAATTTGACCCCCTCCATCTAACTTTGGTACTAAAAGAGGTACAAAAAAATGTTTTCTACAAAAGTTTCATGAAATCGACTAGCGTTTTTAAAATGATTTAACAAAACGAAATATATACGGAGTGGGCAACATATTGATTGCAACTTCATTTTTACAAATGGAACACTGTATATTTATCTATATTTGACCAGCTTTTTTTTTCCTGATTTCTAATATATAACATATGTTTGGCATATCTCTCTTATTCTGAATACCACAGAGTTTCAAATTTTATGAACCACCTGGCATGCTCAGTAATCAGTTTTTTTTTTGAGTTATATTTATGGCAACGATATGACATACGTTTTTCACTATAAAATGGAATTTGATGATATGGATGCAACTCCATATATTCTCTCTTTGTAGCTCTCTTATTTTTATTGTTCTTCACATAAAGTGAAAATATTTCAATTTTTCCGCTTCTGTGTAGTGCATATTCGCTGAATAGTTTCATTTAATGACAAACGTATGTCATATATTGTTGCCAACGAGATAACTCAAAAAAGGGCATTTCGAATTATTGCAGCCTTCCACTTGAGAACATAGCTTGCCACGTGGTTCTTAAAATTTGAAACTCTTTGGTACTTAGAAAAAGAGAGATAGGCCAAACATGTGTTATATATTCGAAATCAGGGGAAAAAAAGCTAATCAAATATAGAAAAACATACAGAGTGTTCCATTTGAAAAAATTAAGTTGCAATCAATATGTTGCCCGCTCTGTATATATTTCGTTTTATGAAATCATTTTAAAAAACACTAGTCGATCTCGTGAAACTTTTGTAGAACATTTTTTTGTACCTCTTTTAGTTACAAAGTTAAAGGGGGTGAAATACCCGGTACATACAAAAATGCAGCAGTAAGAGATTAACAATTTAGGAAATGCAAGAATCTTTTCGAACTTTTTTAGTTCACTAGTGATATGATCCAGAAAAATTATTTCACAATTAAATACTAAATTGATAACTGAGCAATTAAACAAATACAACAAAATGATAAGACGTAATATTATAATTGAGATATATTTTAGGCGTCAAGTATCTCCATGTGGAACTGAATAAAATTTCACTTTCTAGCTTTCTCTATTCATATCTTTCTAAAAGATAGGTATATGGAAATATTATTCTCACCAAAGTGTTTCACACCTTTCTTCAAAAAACTATTCTTTTGGAAATATCAGAGAAGCAAAATCAATACAAAATCAAGAATCATACAACGGTCTGTGACATTCATCAAAATAATTGTCGATAATCTAGTAATATTGGGAATGACAGGTTGATTGGGATAATGATGAGTAGAACCTCTATGTGCAGCTTTGATGGTTTTCAACCACAGTGGAATTTTTCGGTTAGTAACCTTATTTTTATTCTATTATATTTGCATTCAGTACACACCTGATTATTTCTCCAGATGTAAACTTTATTGAGGTTTATTTTAGATTTGCATATCCAGACTTCTTGTTGAACCAATATCGACTATTCAAGCATGATCCCCCCATGCTCCCCCTAAGATCCTCCACTCCCTGGAATCTCCCAAATTGCCAATTGTCAGTATAATGAGCCTCCTCTTGCGACTTCCCTTAGCGTCTCGACACGTGTACTGAAACATGTTTTATGGCCTTGTTTGTAGAGGCAATAATGTGCGTTCTATGTTAGTTTTAGAGGGTTGATTTGTGTGAATTTTGAAAGCGCTATCGGTGGTTTTATTGATGCTTGTCCCATTAATAATTGAGAGGTTTAATTTGTCGTTTCATCTGTTGCTCCATGTTACCCGATAATGAATAATTGATAGCCTTCTACTTTCTACAACACCTTGAGCGTGACGGTTTTAATTGCCTGTAGGTAATTTATCATTTGGTATATGAGATAGTGTTGATCGTAGACTTGATAAGCTCATCTGGGTTTTCGCATTTTTCGTTTCGATGAAAAACTGATTGGCGGATGTCTAAGTTATTTTTTTTTATATTTCCATACTGATGAAGGTTTTCATGGCCGGAATGTTCAAAAGAGTACTTTATACCCGTAGTCTAATCGATTTTTCACTTGATATTCCTCCTACAACTGCGGTACTTGGTTCATTTTTCAATAAGTCCATGGCCTAACAAATAAAAACACATTTTTAATTGAAACTTAAGTGTTTTATGGTTTATTGATCATTGATTATGTTGACAAATACATGGTCCTTGAACAATATACCACACGAGTCCCATAATACGAATGTCAGAACCTTGCCAGCTGATGAAATTTGGTCACTATTTTGACTCAGAAGTATGGTGTCGAATCCATGATTCATCTACTGTTATAGTATATCCAAAGTCACTTGGAGGAAGCTGAATATTTCGATTATACAAGGGTTGTCTAAGTTTCCAGAAATTCCTTTGGGGCCAGTGAATTTATTGCCTAACAATACTTTCAAATAAATTCCGGTATTTAGTGGATCGCGGTATCCACTTCAAAGGAAATTCTATGGCCAAGCGTTCTTTTGGATTAGTTCAAGTGACTTTGAATATACTTTACATATCCTCGTAAAAAATAAGTTTATTCCGCTTAAACAGCCTCAAACGACATTCTGAATTGACGATGCGTTATTGTTTTTGATCTGTAAAGTAGAGTTAAGATTTCTCATGGATTGATATCAATGCAAAATGGCGAATGCACTGCATTCTATTTTCTTCCAATCCACCGCTGTCTCTCGAAACTCCATATTGCCCGATCGTGGATTTTTTTGATGATTTTTTGAGAAAACTGTCGATTTCGATCGACAGCTTTGTTGGTAATTCTTGGACCACGTTGTCGATGGAGCAGTCTGCATTACATTTATTAAGTCTGTCTGTGCTTGTCCAAATTTTTTTCTATTATAAAACAATGTTCTATCGATACACGAAACTATAGTTTTTCCCATTTTTCAAGCAACATCAAATGTATCGTCAATATCTCGAACCAGACTTAACTCTTTGTTTCGACAAAGCACTAGTGGTGTCATCTGCGTGCTAGACCCAGGACTTATTTAGTTATGTGTTATACCACGTGGTATTGGCAGTTTTTTTTATTGTGTTGAAAGAATCATGGCATTTAATGTTTTCATAGTTCTGAAAAATTTTGATTTGAGATTTGTGTTTAAGTTAAGTTTTAAGTTCTACGGCTTCGACTACCAGGGCCATTAGCCGTGATTTGTGTTTAGAATATTGAATTAAGGATACTCACTTACCATTTCAACACCTCTCATTGATGTAATTATAAAATATAGTTAGTTAACATTTTTGAAAAATATCTTCAGTAATCTCCAGTAGTCTAATAAAAATCTTGTAAAAGTAGTCTAACACTAAAAACCTCACAACCCTTTTCAATATTTAACCTACTTCCCTGAACCTACAGGAACTCTACAAATTCGATGGATACGAATTTGAAAGAGTGAGCAAAAATTCTCGGAACTTTTACTTTTCTAATCGAATTAATATCAAACGAAGGCTTTTTCAATTTACACTTCTTATTGATTTGATTTATAAAAACTGTTTCCAACTCAGCAGCTTCGCCAGATTTGTTATATTTTGTTTGTTTCATGTTTTTTATTCCATTCGAAATAATGAATGAGATAAAATAAAATAATAAACCACAGTGTGTAATTTACAAAATTGTTGATGAAAAAGAGACTTATCCTTCACCCAGAATGAACCAACAGGACTCTAGCAACAAATCCCAAATTAACATCAAATTATAAATCGTACGACCCCATACTCTCTCCTTGGCGGTCACATCAATAAAACTCCGCTTCCGTGTTATTGGAACCTTTTCTGACACGCGTGTATTTAATCATTTCTATAGCATCAAAAGTCGTTCAAATCCCAACGGACGACAATTTGTCGTCATTAATGAGAAAGCACGTGAAATAACTCAGTATTTGTTTGTTCCTTCCTTTTTCTCGGTTCGCTTCCCAAGTGATGGATCAGTCGTTTCATTAAAAGGATGAGTGTGAAGGAGGGTTTGAAGAAATTCAAGAACATGAGCAATATTCGCATCGACGTCATGTACAAAAATCAGTTCATGGCCACTAAGGAAATGATGGTTAAGGGAGATGCAGAAATGATGGCAGTGAGTTGAATTTAAGTTTGGAGGGTTTCTGTGTGAATTGTGTGGAGTCCCACAAGGTTCAGTTGTACTCCCCACATTATACTTACATATATGTACAAGTATCTCAGGTTATACAGGGCGACTAGTTACAATGGTTTAGAGGAGATATAAGACCTCTAACTCAATTAAGATCAGGGAATTGAATGTCTCCTTCGGGTACTGGTTTCAGAGGAACAATTTGATTCCTGAAAAAAATGTGACATTAGGATATACCATTTTTCAGAAGATGTGAAAATGTTTTACTGATATTAAACATGATTTTTATGATATTCATTCGCCATAAGTTCACTGGAAAAAAAATCAAAATATCTCAGGATCGTACATAAAAAAAATTAATCCACATTCACCTCGGTACATGCGATAAAAATTTTCCAGTAGATAGGTATTCGAAAAAACCTTAAAACCTCTAACAAGTATTTTTAATTTTTTCGGTAGTCCTGACATTTTTCAATAATTTCCCAGTGAACAATCGGACAATAAGTGTCATAATAATCATGTTAAATATAAGCAAAATTTTTTTCATAGCATCGAAAATATTGGTGTTTAAAATTTTTCTCATTTTTTCTGAAATCATCTTGAAACCAATATGCTATGGGGGCAATTCAACCTTTCAACGTCATTCAGTATGAGTTGTTTTATCTAATTTTATTATTTGTTGTGATTTATCTTCGAAGAATATATTATTTTCTGATTTGATCTCTTTATTTGAAAATAAATTAACTAAAAGTATTTGTCCCTTAGAAGAGTCATTGTGTGCCCCATATGTTGACAAAGGTATCATGAATCGTAGACAATATAAAATAAATGAAATGGTTAGAGGATCAAGAATAAACTTCTTTAACCAAAATGTCTCGTAGAGCTAGTAGCTATCTTTCAATTTCGGAAAGAATGTTCTAGACATAAACTTGTAAATTTAATGATTATATTCGTGTAATCAGAGATTGTCCAACTCAGTAGCTTCAGTTGAATTTTGGTTTTCGGTACTTGTTTCTCGAAGGGAGCAATATAACATTTTACTACGACAATATTTTGTTATGATCCTGGCTATCCGTCCGAAAATGCGTTAACTCTCGAACAGAAAACTAGAAACTCTAAATATTCGAGGCAAGTTCCGACTTCGAGTACTCGAATGCTTCGAACCCTTAGAAATTTTGCCAATAAAATTAATTTAACAATGAATTCGACTGAAAAAAATAATTGGGAATGGATGTTGAAAAATAATTTCAAAATTCATGCAAAATTTCATCTGTTATTATTATTTTGCATTTATGACTAAAATAACAATGTTGATCTTTTTCCAGAATATCTCTGTAGCTTTACCATTAGAAATGATTCTATTGAAAATTATGTGAAGAAGAATGTACTCGAAACTCTGCTACTGAAAGATAAAAGAATAAACTTGGAGAGCAACAACTTAATGAATTTAAACTTTACTGATTACGCTTTTCAGAATTCACAAAAACTTCAACCCTCTCTCTCACGCACAGCTTATAATAAAACACATAATTATGGAGAGTTGCATGAAGGGTTTGTTTCGATTAATAAGTATACAAGTTTCGTTTAATATTCGGACGTTAAATTACTTAGGTAGAAGAAGTTAATAGGCCCCGTGAGAATTGAAATTAATTGTTCAAAACAACGTTCGCTCCAGCAATGTAGAGGATATTAACTTTTGACGTCTGGTTATATTGAATCGCGTGGTTTCGTAGGAGTATTTAGGAAGACAATTTGTAAGTTGCTGATACAGCGGAAACAATGTTATTCAAGGAAGACCTCGATTTAGACTCTCTTTGTATGGATTGGATTTATTGGATTTCGAATATTTTCAATTGAAATTGAAAAGTCCCCGTTCTACCCTAGTAAAACACATTTTTTCGGCAAAATTCGATTTTATTATTCAACATAGTTGCCTTCGAGGGCGATACAGCGATTATAGCGATCTTCCAACTTTTCGATACCTTTTTTGTAGTACGATTTGTCTTTCGCTTCAAAATAGGTTTCATTTTCAGCGATTAGTTATTCATTAGCGCTTAATTTCTTTCCAGCGAGCATTCTTTCGAGGTCTGAGTACAGGAAAAAGTCGCTGTGGGCCAGATCTGGCGAATACGGTGGATGCAGAAGCAATTCGAAGCCCAATTCATGCAATTTTGCCATTGTTTTCATTGATTTATGACAGGGCACATTTCCTTGATGAAACAGCACCTTTTTTTTTAAAATGGGACAGTCTTCAAAGATTTCATCCTTTAAACGATCCAATAACGTTATATAATAATCGCTGTTGATGGTATGGCCCTTTTGGAGGTAATCACTGAATATTATACCTTGCGCATCCAAGAATACTGATGCCATAACCTTGCCAGCTGACTGTTGTGTTTTTCTCCGCTTTGGATTCCGTTCATGCTGTCCAATCCAATTAGCTGACTATCGATTGGACTCCGGAGTTTTATGATGGAACCATGTTTCATCATTGTCACATATCGACGCAAAATTTCAGGTTTATTGCACTTAAACACATTCAAACACTGCTCAGAATCATTAACACGTTGTTGCTTTTGATCGATTGTTAGCTTGCGCGGTAACCATTTTGCACACAGCTTTCTCATGTTCAATATTCGTGAGTGATATGATGTACACATTCAGATGATATCTTCACAATATCTGCCATACCGATCAACTTCACTTTACTGTCATTCAAAATTATTTTGTAAACTTTTTTGATTTTTTGGTTGATGACAGCCTCTTTTGGAAGTTCACTGCGTTCGTCGTCTTCGGTGCTCATTTCACCTCGTTTAAACTTAGCATACCAATCAATGATGGTTGATTTTCCTGGTTCAGACCCCGGAAACTCTTCATCAAGCCAAGATTTTGCTTCAACTGTATTTTTTCCATTCAAAAAGCAATATTTTATCAGCACACGAAATTCTTTTATTCCATCTTTCTTCGAATACCAAAAGTAGCTACACTCACAAGCAATATCTCATGAACTTAATGGTCGGACTGCTGTCAAATTTTGACACGTATCGTTTGATGGTTGGTACTAACTAAAAATCATATGGATTGGCACCGCCATCTGAGCGGGGACTTTTCAATTGGCCTAATATTGTATAATTTTAATCAAGTCATATTATAATTCAAAAAACGCCCAGTAACTATAATACGAATCTAGATATCTATGATCTGCTCTCAGATATCTTATATATTGAGTTTTTTGCCGTCTGAAAAACGGTTTGGGGGTCCTTGAAGATTTTTTTCTCTTGAAGTTCTCTAGATACTTTCAGTGAGCATCGAATTTTGAACAACATGTACATATATCACTCTTGAAGGCCAAGTTTACGAGTAAAAAAAATGTGTTTTTACTGGTTAGGAATGGGACCTTGCATGGGACTGATGTAGTGATTCACTTTTCTTGAAATTATTTTTACAATTGTCATGCACATTTTAAGCAGCCTCCCCGCATATTTCAATTTTTAATGTTGCATAAAATCCGGTCTCTTTCCCTGATGATTTAAGTTCTTGAAGGACAACCACTCATCTGATAAAATATCCATCCTTCACCCACTTATTCTAGAATTTTCATCAAAACTAGACCAACAAAGGCTAATCCTCTTCAAATCCTAATCACCCTGCCACAAGTCAGACCTTCAACAGTCTCAAACAGCCACACGCCAAACCGTCAAGGTCATGAGTCGCGCATCCGCCAATTTGCAACCGTTTGCGCAAACGGCTCGAACTTGAAAACTGGAGGATTTCAACGGAGCGACGCCAGTTACAGGCTCACTTCGGGATAAATCAGGCACTCCGGGACCTGACCACCGGAAACGCGCTCATCGGAAATCGTCTCTTCCGCAAATTACCATGAATTGTTTTCCCATATCGAAAATTCATGAGTAAGTAGTGAGTGGTCTTCTAATCATTCGCTCTTCATCGTCATGCAGTTCATGTTTAGTTGTCATTCATCTGTTGTCGTCATCAGATTGAAGGAAATGAAGGTGGAGTTGGTCGGTTGATTTTCAGAATTTTTTTTTTTTTGTGAGAACACCAAGTGTATTAGAATTTTTCTCAACTTTAACTTTTGACAGTTTTGTTTTGAGAAAACTTTTGAGAGATTAGTTGCTAATGAATGTTCATTGTTTATAATAACAAATTCTAATGGGTGCTTTGCAAATTTTGACAGATCACTTTTCATTCAGTAAAATTTTCTAAATGAAAAATAATGTACAATATTCCTTGAGCCAATTACACCAACTGTTTTGCAACTTCTTTTTACCTCCCACCATTCAATTTTAAATGTTTTTCGTGCAATGTAATCCATTCGACATATGAGAAGTGCAAAGTGTAAAGTTGCAAAGTAGTTAGATGCAACAGGCCAGGCCTCTGATTGAAGTTTAGCATAGTAACTGTCAAAGCTGTATTTGGCTTTTACAGAATAATACCCTGTACATTAACTGTGTATTCTGATTGCTTTCAAGAATTTTAAATATTCATTTGACTGAATCATTCTCATCAGAAAATTTATGTTTCTTCAAATATTGCAATTTGAGAAATTGAATTGATTTTCAGGATACAGCGTACGTAATGTGAATTTTGTTTTACTATTGAAAAAATATTATAGAAATATTATGATCTGAAGATCCATTATAAATATTTTACAAAGACTTATTGTTTCTTCTCTTTGCACAAATCTTTTCAACCGTATTATTTAAGATAAAGAATGACAGTAACATTGGAAGTTTAACACCGAATAAGAGTAATTTTTTTAATAAATTCTCTTCAACATAATGAGTAGGTTGAAAACATATGATGATAAGAATATATACGTTTTATATCACGTAGAAAAGCACATTCATTTCATCAGTTGTCGTATTCTTATCAATTTTTCTCTAATTATTATTCTTTGAGTTTCAACTACAAAAACAAATTTGGTTTAAATGAAAAATTCACGTTCATCGTTCATCCGATCTTGGAGAAAGATCGATCAACTAGATAAAATGGTAGATAATGGTAGATAAAAAACTAGATAAAATGGTACAGTTATTTCTCAATGGAGTGGGTGAGCGCAGATTAATAATTCTGGTAGTGATAAATAAATTTTGAACCAACCAAATTTGCACAAATATTATTTTGAACTGGAGTAGTTTCGGTCTTTTCAAATCAACAGACATTTCAGTAAGAAATTTGATTCATTTTTTTGTAAAGTAACCTGCATATGAGGTAGAGTCAGGTTGCTCCACTGTCTGATTTCACTTGAAAATATCGTGAATACATTAATAGACGTCAAATTATCACCATGTTTAATGATGGTAAGACTTGTGCGAAAAGAAGAAGACAATACAAAAGATCAACCAACTTCAAGTGACTTTCATCAGAAATACCCAAAATTCAATATAGTCTCGGTTTACTGAAAATATTAATAATTTAAGGATGCATCGATCATAGAACTCGTTTCTTCGAGATGAAAGATGAAATCAGAAAACATTCTTGAATCGATGAAAGTATAAATACATATATGCATTATAAATAAGCTGTATATTCACATTATTCCACCTCATATCGTTTCTTTATCTCAACTTGCCAATAGAAAATTCCGAAAAGAAATTTATTCCCAAGTTGATTCAAGTTCAAACGGAAACAGGAAAAGTCTAGTCGATATAGACACATAAATTGCAGATATGATCTGAGTTGGGAAGGTCGGTTTATTTTCAGGGTTATGGTGCAGAAATATGGGGAATACCCTCAGATTTGGACTTGAAAGGTGACTGAACGGTCAACACAAAAATGACCTTTTCATATTGCATGTTCTTTCAATTGATGAAAATAAAATAGATTTCAGATCAATATTTTATTCGATCTGAACTTTTGAACATTTGAACAATGGTTTGATAAGCACATCGACCAAATTTCGCAGAAAAAACTAACTTTTTCTTTTCAAAATTCAAGAATTAACTCTGTAAATAACAGAGTATGGAAAAAATAAAAAAGCGTATACAGAAGACGATCCATGAAAACCTTGTTTAAAAATTTCCAATTTGAATAGTAGGTGGGTATTATTTCCCGGTACTATTTTGACATAGTATTCACTGTAAGTCAATTTTCGTCCGGAAACAAACTGTTTTTGTTCCGATGATTTCTAATGATAATTATTTCAATCAGGTTCATTCTTTTAACTTCCAGTTTGAAAATAATCTATCAGCGTGAACTCAGATGCTAGCTACCTGGTGTCAGAATAAGTTATTCATTGACATCAGCATAGATCAGACGAAATGGTCACAAAAAGGGGTTTTAGGAAATATAATATGCAGCAAGAAGCTCTAAATACTAAATTAATTCATACTGTTTATCACATGATGAGGAGCTACCAAGATTGGGCGAAATTTTACTATGAAATCTGAATTAAACTTGTTAGCTATTCGCATTATCGAATTTCAATGTTTTCAACAACAAATAATAATAATAATAAGTTATTCTGAGGCTTTGGACAGATCAATCTGCTCTAGGTCATGGAAACTTGAGGGAAATTAATAAAACAACAGTTCTAGGTCTGTCAGCTAACTTCACAATGTCTGTTAAATTTTAACTAGAGATAAAAAACTCGACCTAAATCAATTTATAATGACTCTCAATTATTCTAAAGGCAGGATCCTTTGAACCAAATTGACGCTGACCTTCTCCACCCTCATCTTCCACTCTCAAAGGGCGCATTCATACTATCGTATCATCCCCACACGCATTCACAGTGACCGAAATCATCGGTATCAACCCCAATCACTCCATTTCAACCGAAACTAAACAGCAACGATCAGACAGAATGTGTTAACCGTACGTGACGCAAATTGAAAAACGCTTTTTTCGATACCACCATTAGGCTCGTGGAAAAAAACTTTTGAAGCGAGCCGGTTCAAAAGCATCCATCACGGTGTTTCGCAGCAAAATCACGCCGGCCATGGCTTTTCGTGGTTCAATCAAGTCGGCCAAGCAGTGGACCAAGGTGCTCAAGATCCAGGCCTTCTGCAGGAGAACCAGTCCAGAGGAGATCCAGCAGGTTATGGAGGTAAATTTAGTATTATGATTGTGATGATATTCGGCTAATCAGAGATCGTCAATTATGGCACCGCTCACTGATTCTTCGTAGAGCTCACGGTTTTGAGGAAATTCGAACTCAAAATTTGGAAAAATATTTCCCTCCAAAAATCATTATCTCCTGAATTATTCGTCACAGACACCTAAAATGAAAACATTTTTCAAACATCAAGTTCCAATCTAAAACATACTAAGGTTTCAAGGGCGTAGCTCACGTCCAGGAGAAGTTGCAGCCTCGGGAATATTATCAATAATTTTCTTTAAAATTTCAGATTTTTACCTATAAATGCTGAAATAGTGAACTGATCGCCAGGCATTTTGCATTTTCTTGATTTACATAGTCGAATCAATCAATAAAATTAACAATATTCCCATGAAGGATTTTTTATTTTTTTTTCAATTCTTCAAGGCAGGAGATCTGTATTTTTCAGAGCAGTTTTTTACCTCAGATTTTCCGAAAAGCATCGGGTTTTCAGAAATATCACGCGTTTTAGAGATATTGAGTTTTATATTCAATGTTTTCATGGTACCCTTCATAAATAAATATTTTTCATTCATTTCGATATTAAATTCATAATGTCACCACGTATAAATCCAATCAAGACATATATAGGGTGTTCCATTTAAAAAACACCAAATCCGCACTATATTTCCAAAATGATAATTGATTTCTAATTAAATGGGACACCTATTTATGACTTGACTACAATCATACAATCGACACAAAATAAATGAGTCATGCGTTCGCGCTAACCACATAGGTAACGGAGTTCCCTAATGGATTAGAGCAACTGGTTGCGCTGGCATCATAGGAAACGGAAAAATGCTACCCGAAGCTCAGCTCGTGGTAGCTTCAGGAGCTTCCTGGTATAGGTCTGTGAAAGCTCCACAAATTTCTTTGCCTGAGCAAGACCCGGAGTGTTTATCCAAAGGGTTTTTCCATTATCTCACTCCAATTGTTGGACCTCTGCCTTATATTGGTCTTTTCCAAGCCCACAGATCACTAAGAACATACCATAACTTGAAAACTTTACAATCTATAGGTTTTGGTACATTACTATGAAATCTCTCTTATGAGTTCAACATTAATGAGCATGACATCAATTTGAAATACTTTCATTTGTCTTGGCCTCCTCTCAATCACATCGAAAAAAGATCCAATATCCACTAATGAACAACAAAACTCTTCAAAGCTATCGTTTGTTATTTAATTAACTTTCACTTGTAAACCCTCGTTCGATACAATCAATATCTCGACTACACTTCAAACTGTAACAGGTCGACTGTATCTATCAACTAATGAAAACTTTTTCTTAACATGAAGCAATATCGATCTCTAGGAAAAGACCACTTTTTACCTCGTAAGTTCCTAATTTAACAGGAATGGCTGACAGTCCAGAATCCCACACGAAATTATGGATGTCTACAAATCACCAGGGGCTTCCAAGTCTTGTGAATTCACACCATCATGTAACGGTTACTTGGGAACTTTTCAAGGATATCGAAAAGAAGATTGTTAAGGAGGGAAGTTATGTGTTGGGGATTCTGAACGTCGACGAAACGTCTTTATGCTTAAAGGGATTTTAGCTAGATCCGAACAGTGACTAACCTACATTTCCTGCTCAGATTGAGATATTTGGAGTGGAGGAATCGTTTAAACTTTGACGTTAGACTGTTAGCCTTTGAAGTGTTTGCAGATTTGTTTCATAACTGTCGTTATTATACCTTTGATTATTGTTATAAGGTTTTTTCTATATGTTATTCAGTGGTTCGAAATGTGTGGTGTTTAAAGTTGTCTCTTACTGTCATTGTTATCAACATGATTTTTCGTTAGAAGCTTGAAATAGATTACTGTAAAATTGTTCTTTTTTTGTGCCAGTTTTTCCGTAGAAGTGTCAAAAGAATTATTTGGTGAAATATCATTTATTTTATTAACTGTTCATTATTATGACTGTTGAATCAGTGTTTCGTGATTTTCTTTCGAACGAAAGATCTCCTTTCATTTCATTGAAAATCGTGATGCCCTATAATATATAGGCTTATACAACTCTGCTTCCACCGTTCTTTAAATTCGAGGTTTTATTTTAAACAACTGGTTATAATGGGTGTTTTTTTTCGAGGTATATAACTTTAAGTTGGCATTACTGTTCGAGATGGTGACAGATTTAACAGCTGTCAAGTGATTTATTCTCAGTTTGGTTTGGCAATTCATCGTGAATAGACTCAGGCCTGAACAACGCTTGCAAATAGTGCAATTTCATTTCGAATATAATGGTTCTGTGCGGAATACGTATCGCGCACTACGTCCATTTTAGCGATGGAGCGCACTTCTGGTTGAATGGCTACGTCAACAAACAAAACTACCGCTTTTGGAGTGAAGCTAATCCTCAAGTGTATGTCGAAACACCGTTACATCCATAAAAACTGACTGTTTGGTGCGCTTTATGGGCTGGTGGAATCATTGGTCCGTACTTCTTCAAAAACGATGATGACCAGAACGTTACAGTCAATGGTGATCGGTATAGAGCCATGATTACTAACTTTTTCATTCCTGAATTGAACAACCATGATGTCCAGGAGCTGTGGTAGCAACAAGGCGGCGCAACATATCACACAGCTCGTGCCACAATCGATTTATTGAAAGACACGTTTGGTGGCCGCCTAATTTCACGTTTTGGACCAGTAAATTGGTCTCCAAGATCTTGTGATTTAACACCGCTAGACTACTTTCTGTGGGGCTATGTAAAGTCATTGGTCTATGCGGATAAGCCACAAACCCTTGACCATTTGGAAGACATCATTCGCCGTGTTATTGCCGATATACGGCCACAAATGTTGGAAAAAATCATCACTTTATCATGTCTTTCGTTGTATTGCGGCCGTTTGTCTTTCAATACTCAGCTCAAACGCATTAAAAAACATCGTAAGTTATTGTGAGTTGATCCTCAAAAATGAACTTAGAAATTTTTAATTTAACTGGATAAATCATTGGCTATAAGTATTTTATTTCAGTAGTGGCCTACTTTGTAGAAGATACATTGACCCAATTCTTCGCATGCGTAATATATAATTCATCTTTCAGACAAAAAAAAAAACAACGAGTTCCCTCGTCATCAATTTATGTTGGTGTTTTGTTCCCCAGCATCCCAGAGCTTTATCGCTATGTCAGCAGTTTTATTCATTCTACAAAGTTCAGCGAGACATCACGGCAAACAAAGGAAAATATTACAGCGAACGGAGAGATATTTGAACGTCTTGATTATGTCGAAGTTGTCGCCACTTCTTCAATACTCAGTCCTGATAGTTTCACGCATTTCTTGCATGTCTTTCTATTAGGTGCAGTTAGGTTAGGTCTGACTTTTTCAGTCATTCGAACTTCGATTTGGGGAGGAAAACTAGCTGCAATCAGACAACCAGGCGGCTGCTTTATGATCTGGGAAGAAGGGAGATACGAAACGGGACTTTAAGGACCTTGATCCTGGTGGATGTGAAAATTATTCATCCCGATTTCAGGAAAATATCCCTGGGACGTTTTCGTCTAGGGTTACTCAGGTGGGAGGGTTGAATCTAATTTGGGAGTTTTGGATTGTGCTTACTCTGATTTAAATAGACTTCACTGCCTATGAAAATAATCTTCCTAATAAAGGGTGTTTTTAAGAGCATGAGAACTCTAATTATACTGACAAAGAAACTTTAACACCCAGAAAATCAGCTGTTTAAATTTTAAATATTTTTCGATGAAACAAGGATAGTATAGCAAGGAGTAAATGATTGAAATTTGGAGTAAAAACGAAGGGTTTACAATTTTATTAATACATTTGTTAATAATGTCCACCGCGATTATCTATACACTCCCCGACACGTCTCGGCATTGATGCAATAAAATGGTCTATTTCTTTTTGATGAATATTATCCCAAGCTACATGTGCTTCATGTCTCAGAGCCACCAAAGTCCGTGGGGGCTGGGGTAAATTTCCAAGCCTCCTTTCCATGATATCCCAAACATGCTCTATGGGCGAAAGATCGGGGTATCTGGGTGGCCATGACAAAAGATTCACATGGGTCGCTTCGAAAAAGTTTGAAGGAACTCTGGCAACATGAGGCCGGGCATTTTCTTGCTGAAATATTGGATTCTCGAGCCAATTAAGGTAAGGGAGAACATATGGCTCCACTATTTCTTGAAGGTCACGTAAAATACAGCACCGAAGTCTGTAGATATGCTCTTTTTGTCCTTTATATTCTGGGTAAGTCATACCAGTTGATGTGATATTGTTGAACGCTCTTCTCGAAAACACTGGTGATCAGGTATTACCTTTTTATCTTCTACGAATTAGGTAGAAACCGGGAAATATTCCAACTTTCGTTTGGCTCATTCTGATGGAATTCATATTATATTTTTCCTACCTATTAACCAAGATGAGAAATTCTCTGAATAGCTCTCTTGTGATAATAGAAGATGAGAGCCAATTATTTTCTTTGTGGAATTTTACCAATTACTGTTACAGCCAATTAGGATCAATGAAAATGATTGCTGAAAAATACCATTTTCAATTCCTGCAAATTGAATATTTTGTGTCATTCATGCTACTGCACTTAGGTTGCGTAAGTTTAACTAAATATGTATACTAAATAGGACACATTTGTGTGTATTCAATAACAAAAAATATCTACAATCCCTTCAAGTAATTCCTGGTATTTGCTAGTCAGGAAATATATCACAATATTCCTCAATACTTGTCTTCGAATTCATCAGGTGTTCGTCCAACTAAAAAAACTCTTCCTGCTTCAATGAAATCAGTTGACAGCGATGTGAACTCAGCAGATATTCTAAACGTTTTTCAGTCACGTAGTCATAGAAAGCGATGTCTGGAGAATCGCCAACTCGATATCAACTTAGTACAGACCGTTTTCCGTTTCCAACCAAATCTACGAAAATGAATAGGACCAGTTCAGAATTATTGCTGTAAACGGGGAAAAGGACATAAGATGAAATATCTCTGGAGATAAAACCGTAATGTATTTGCTCGAGCAGTTAAGAAAGATGGCCTTGTGGAATTACAATATTAATAACGCAATTTTTTTGTCTGAATGCTCCCATTTTGTTTGGGACGGGGCATTAGGTAGAATGAGGTTATGAATTAAATGTATGAGTTCTTTCTATAAAGCTGTTATTCTTGAAAGACTGGTTCCCAAAATTTTAGTAATAGTCAAGGAGCTGGTTCATTGATGCACCACCAACTGCACCCTTGGGTACCACAGAACTGTAAATAGGTATATTCAAGGGTGCAATTAACTTATCTATCTCTATCCAGAACTCGATCCAGAATTTACTTTATATTCTCGCATTTTGACACGCATCATTTGAAGCTTGATACTAACGAGTAAAAATAGTGGTATGGCGAAGGTCTGAGACTTACTGAGTGACGTGTTATTCTTCTGATAATGAACATTAACATCGAGAAATCGTGATGATTATGTCTCTACAACTTATCATTCTATTTCTGAACAGTCATCAAACATTTGAAGATTAGAATTTTTGAAGATTTGAATTTAAACTTTCAGAATCAACTCTGGCAAATTGATGTGCCAATTGAGTTCTCACCTGTACTTTTAGTCTAATTAGAAGCCTTTCATCTGAAATTAAAGCAATCAAGTATGTTAAAGTTGATTTTACCCTCTGTTACAGGCGGCTGAAAGCGGCAATTTGGAGATATTCCAGAGGCTGTACTTCGCTGAACCCACCAGGTTATCTATCAGGGACAGCAGAGGAAGGACAGTGGCGCACCAAGCTGCATTCGGCAACAGGGTCAATATACTTCAGTTCATTCAATCCCAAAGGGGAGGTAAGTCGATTATACATTATAAAAGTGGAGGATGAAGTTCCTAATTGCATGCTTCTGCAAAATTTCTTCCATTTGAAAGGCATGAGATTTGTTGGGTTACTGCTTATTGCTATCTTGTTGAGGGTGTACAGAGTGAACCACATGGTTTTCAAGAATGAACGTTCCCAAGGACCATGCATCGAATTTTCTTCTTGTATATTATTTATGTCTACAAATAAACATCGCATGAGTTTTTTCTATATCTTACTCTACTACAGGGTGCTAGTTACACGGCTCGTTCCAAGCAGTATTTTGGAAGTTGAATTTTTTAGTCCAAATTTGATTTGAATTTTAACATAATTCAATTCTACAACAAAAAGGTACTACTGGCCTAACCGATACTGTGAATGCGTTTCAGAATATTTTGATATGAAATGTAAAAACTGATATTAATATAAACCAAGTATGTATACGGTTTTCCACTATTCGTCGTATTATAGACAGATTTGAAAGTGAATTTTCCCACACGATACAAGAATACCAGTACCAAGTACTGAGCCTTACTTGGTACCACTTTCGTATTGGTTTACAATACCCCGAATATATTGATATATGCATGGAATCATATTCAATTATTGATTATTATATATGATAATAATATCCTATATACAATTTGAAATATCGTTTTCTTTCAGATCTGAACAACCAGGACAATGCAGGGAACACACCTCTTCATATAGCTGTTGAAAACGAATCTCTAGATGCTGTAGATTTTTTACTGAAATTGTAAGTAAATGATTTCCATTCCTGAATATGCATTTATCAATAATAACCCGAGTTAATACTATGTATTCTCTATTTTCACTTGATTCTATGAAAAGTCGAATATAAAGAATAATTCCCTCTTATCCATTAAATTTAAAATGTAATCCTCTTGTTCGGAAACCGGCTTCACCGAATTCGTTTGACATACCTACTGAAAATTGGTAATGCGGATCAAATATGTTAATATTGAAAATGTACTCTATTACTCTAACGAGCTAATAATGAGCCTAAACACTATTCGAAGAACAAACCTTTGAAGAGTCAGATAATATTGTGGACTAATTGATATTTCATGTACAGGATTTTTTATTAAACCCGAAAGCAAAAATATTTTTTGGTGTGGTTTATATGAACAGTATAATGAGAAGAAAATTGGAGGTTCTGTAGTTTTAGATGAGCAAATATTCCTTTGGAATCAATATCACCCTTTATCTCTAGAATGAAAAACCGTAGCCTATATTCAATTGCTATTTTCTAGCCTCCATGGGTACCCTCCATTCATAATGAACTATGTACAGTTACTCTTGTTCGAGGTCTTGTTGCTTTAGAATTTTGAAAAAATCTAATATCTGAAATAATTTTCAATCCAAAACGGAAAAAAATCCTTGTTTTTTAAAAACCTTATAACTATATTTTTTATTGACTGCTTCTTGACATCCCTTCAAGATGTTCCTTCTGAAAACCATCAAAGACTTCCATTTTTCTTGAGCATTGCTTATGTGTGGGACTTCATTAAATACTGTACCTACTACATTCCTTATATCTCTATTATCTCTACAGAGGCGTGAGGACAGATATACTGAATGAAAAGCACCAAGCAGTTATTCACCTTACAACAGAACTGAATAAGGTTAAGGTTTTGGAGGTGATGGGAAGGTTCAAGAGCAGCATAAACATCGAACTAGGTGGCAACCATGGAAGGACGGCCTTACACATTGCAGCCATCTATGATCACGACGAGTGCGCTAAAATGCTCGTAAGTGAAGTTTAATTTTCTAGATTCAGTTAAAACACTCCGAGTAAATTTTAAACAAATTATACTCAATTTTCATCACTTTTTCACATAAACTGGATTGAATTTCATCCATAGTACGTTCAATGTTGGTTTTCAATTACTGGAATTCACTTCCGAATTTATTTACAATACGACGAAAAGTGAGTTGATTAACTGAATTAAATTTCTTTCAGTATTCAAAAATGTGCACTAATAATATTGAAACAATTCAACAATTTCAAAACGTTGTTGGAACTTGTATCTTTCCATTATTGAATGTTCCATTTTCAAAGACTATTTGAAAAAAACAAGCGCCTAGTAACCTTTTGTTTTGTATTGAACAAATATGCTTATAGGTGATATGTACACCCTTAATGAGGGGACTAAGGTAATCAGATAAGGGTTGCATGTTTCACTTCACCCACTCTTCGAAATTCGGCTGCACAACGCTCTCTTTAAAGCACGCAACGATTAACTTTACTAATTCGCTAGAATTTGGCACTTGTCAAGTCCATAAATTATAACTGGGACCTTCCGTCTAACCACATGCTTTGCTCTAGACCTAAATTAATGTTACATTTAATGCTATGTTCACCTTTTTCCCTAATCTTCCAATCTCAAACTCATACGAAACCCCTGAGAACTCCAGTTACATACTTTGGAGTAAGGAATTAATATTTTTTTTGGTGAGGGGATTCAGTTAGATGCAAAAGTTTTCAGTTGGAACTTTTTCCATTAGAAGCGACCATAATCTGTCAGTAGAACATTTTTTTTTTCTTATTATCCATCTTATTTTTCAGGGAAAACTGGACCTGCAAGATGTGTTGACCTTTTCTTAAAAGCTCTCAATTTTTTTTTTATTTTGCTGAGAGTCGAATAATTTGTGTTACAAACACATACTACCAAAATCTCTAAAATGCCCTAGATAAGTAGTGTGAGAATAAACTCAACCATGGCTGCATCATATAAATTCGTTCGAATGTAGATTTGTATCGAAATATTTTGGAGCACAAATTTTTTCATTTGTTTGTGCTTTTTTATTTCATTCAGAAACATTTCAATATTCTTCATTCATTTGAATTTTATTTTTTATGCACGATTGCAAGATTTTTCATATAAAGAAGAAAGTTCTGTATCATCATCGAAGCAGATGGTTTTTTTTTTTGTAGAGCGAGTTCATGTTATTATTGATCCTTTCTCAGCAGGGGCGCTGAAAAATTCTTTGCTTCTGGCGCCAAAATAACTCGCGCCGGCCCTGGTTATATATTGGTTCAGGGTAATTTTCAATATTCCATCCTTTCAAAAATAATATGGCCAAAATAGATCAGATTGATGCAACTGCAAAAAAAACTACTTCTGAAAACTAATCAAATAAATTGGACATTTTCATCCAGTAATAGAAGGTTCACTATCCAGACTTTGTCAACATAACGATCATTTGTTATCACGTGAGCCTGATTTTGACCCATCTGGCGAGTGTTCTTGCTTGAAAATCTGATTCTGAATATATGCGGAATCATGATTGCTGACTGAGTTGAATCCATTTAAGTCTCACTCAGATGCAAAGTTCCGTACATAAAACCATACTCTAGGAATTAATTCAAATGAGGAGTCTATTAACTTCACTTCAACTGGAAATTATATTTCAGTTCTCGACCTTGTGAATGTCCAAACTGAAATATGTAGGAGATAGATCTCAATTTGAAAGGAAGGTATTTTCCTAGACCAAGGTATTTACAATTTTATCCTGAAAGGATCATATGTGAAATTCAATTTGTGATTCTTTGAACATTTCAAATGAAATTCATTCCTTTCAACGAAAATACATTTCTCTTGGATAGAGAATTTTTTTTTGTTAACCTTGGAAAAATGTGTTCTGTGGCCGTTGCTTCATTATCTTATTGATACAATATTAAGGATCAACAATTTCTAAAAAGGGCCTAACAGACTATATTTTACACAAAGGTTAACTCCGCGCATATTTTAGATAAATATTAGCAAAATGCTGCGATGTTATTGAACGAAATGAAATCTGCGGTTTCTCAGCTTCCTTTTGCTTTCTTAGATTACCCAAAAATAGATGTTTACGATGTGATCCTGACACACAACCTTTTCCTTTATTCCCCCTTGTTTGTATTTTATAAGGAAGGGAGAAAGAAACTTCACCACTTTTATGAACCCCGTAGTATGGTTGGTAGATGGAAAGCTATTGTTTTGTTTTCATCATTTTATTGCCTATGGAAGAAGATTTTATTCGAAATTCCACAGTAATTGTTGAAATGTCATAAAAAGTTATATTTTTCCATTTAAAAGAAACGTAGCTTGCCTACTCCCAAATAGAGAGCTTGAGTTTGAATTATATTGCCTTGAATCTTTCATTTTCAATTTAAACTCACATTTCATGACTTTATATTGCTCTCACTTCAGTGGCTTGATTAGGTTTTATATTTCAACTTATGCAATTATGACATGTAAAAGAATTGATTTGATGTGGATCACTTTTGAAACGATATTTCACGATAATGTGAATATGAATCGAGAAAAATTTTCATTCGTATCCACTTAAAAATTCCGATGCAATAATGCGGCAATTCATGACTGGTGAAGCCATGGTAAATCCAAGAAAAAACTCTGCAGAATACGATTATCCTTTTTATACAGCAAGACTTATTTTAGGCCCGTCAAAACCCAACTCTGCCTGAAAATGCAAAATCGTCTTGACTACTTCAAACAAACCACGTGACAAGGAACATGTTCCAAGCTGTCATCCAGATGATAAATCGGCCCTTGGATGAAATCTAGAATTTCCATACGTCATTGTCTGGAATAACTTCAGTCTGTGAATTCTGTTTCTGTCTGTCATTGGATAGATAGTTCCATTGATGTAAATTTTAATAATGCAGTTATGGCTACGTGAGACCTGCAACTATGACAGGAATTTCTCTGCGACCTGTCTGGAAAAATCAATTGAAAAAGAAACTATAAGGTCTAATTTTCATTTCATATTGAATGAAGAAAACATCAAATTTTTAATATTTACAGCACCTCAACTCAAAGTTTTCAGTTCGCTTCATGATATAACCTACCTGACTAGAACAAGAACTGACTAACTAGAAAACTTGAAAATCGATATTTTTTAAACTAAAGGAAAGTCATAACGGATACCACTCAAAAGGAAAGGGAGCAATGAAAGTCAGCTAACGTTGAAAAGAAACTTTGAAGGTACAAAAATAAACGTAGGTATCTCACACACAAGAATGTGTATTCAACAATAGTGAAACCAATAAAAACTCAAGCTGCAGAATCAAAACAGTGAATGAACAAGACTCGAGAATTTTAAGATCTATAAGAGGTATAACATTTCGAGAATAGCAAACAAGAATACTTAATGGCAATTGGCATTATCCAAGAAGCCAACAAATCAATGGAACAGCATTGAATCCTAAACAGAATTAATCCTAGGAAATTTGCGAAAATAAGTAGAAGCAACAACCAAATAACAAATATAGACAATTTATTATCACCGACATCAGAGACAATGAGAAACAAACAAAAGAAATCCCAGTCATACATAGACGAAGAATGATCACAGTAAAGCAATGTAATTCAAAGTTCGAGTTCTCATCACCTTTCACATCCCCATATCCCTCGACGAGCAGCCACTGCTAACCTAAGCGTTTAACGAGTACACCTCCGAATCGAGTAGCATAACCAAGTAGAATAATTTTCATCCCCATAATCGGAATTCTGCCCCCATTATCATCCTTACAAGAGGTCGGAAAACCCATAACTCCATACAGAATTTTCCGGCTCATTTGGCACTATAGAACCTTACGATACTTGTGCACTAAATCCCAATTACCGGGGTTCAAACCCCTCCGGTCTGAGATCACATCTGGACGCATCTAGGACACATAGTCCAGATAGAATCGGTAGCAACTCTGACGTCAGTGGAGTTCAAAGCTATTCCAAATTTCTTCTACATCGGGGGTTTTCCCAGGACTTGGAGCTGTCTCATCAGTATTCATTGCATGCATAGTTTTGATTTTGTCACTCTGAAGTTTAGCGTGTATCGAGGACAATCTCCGAACGTATAATGGGAAGTGTAAGCACCCTTTGATCTCGTTTGAATATCAAGTTTTTGCTCGGAATTTATTCACTTTATGTTATATGAGACTCTCATGATACCTGGATGGAGTTCTGTTTGTTTTTTCGTATAATATTTCCGATGTTGCTTGTGAGGAAACGATAGAAGGTAAGATCTGACGGAGGTCAAAAGCATCATTATGATGGCAGCAACTGGCTGGAAAAGATTGTGAGCATCGTTACAGATTTTCAATCCACTTTAACGACCATATAGAGTGGGTTGGTATTGATCATTATGAATTCTTCAATGCAAAGTTGCGTTTCTTTCGACGTAATTTCCCGTGTAGGAGTGCTTTGAAAAGTTCATAGTGATGGTTCAGAAAAGCTATTGTTTTCTTCCAGTTCGATACTTCCTAGGAAGTAGAGAAGCTTTTAATGAGCCAGAACAAACGTAATTCGGTTCTTTGGTGGACCTTTGAAATTTTTTGATACTGTTGGTTTCAATAAGAGAGGATTTGATATTGAAAAATACCGAAAAAACCGACATATAGTCCAGATAGAATCGGTAGTAATTGTGACGTCATGGAACTCAAAGCTATTAGACTCCTAATTTCTTCTACATCGGGAGTTTTCCTAGGACTTGGAGCTGTCTCATCAGTATTCATTGCATGCATAGTTTTGATTTTGTCACTCTGAAGTTTAGCGTGTATCGAGGACAATCTCCGAATGTATAATGGGAGGAGTAAGCACCCTTTGATGTCGTTTGAATATCAAGTTGTAGCTCGGAATTTATTCACTTTATGTTATATGAGACTCTCATGATACCTGGATGGAGTTGTGTTTGTTTTTTCGTATAATATTTCTGATGTTGCTTGTGAGGAAACGCCAGAAAGTAAGATCTGACGGAGGTCAAAAGCATCATTATGATGGCAGCAACTGGTTGGAAAAGATTGTGAGCATCGTTACAGATTTTCAATCCACTTTAACGACCATATAGAGTGGGTTGGTATTGATCATTATGAATTCTTCAATGTAAAGTTGCGTTTCTTTCGACGTGATTTCCTGTAAGGAGTGCTTTGAAAAGTTCATAGTGATGGTTCAGAAAAGCTATTGTTTTCTTCCAGTTCGATGTTTCCTGGAAAAGTAGGAAGTAGAGAAGCTTTTAATGAATCAGAACAAACGTAATTCGCTTCTTTGGTGGAGCTTCGAAATTTTTCAATACTGCAGGTTTTAATGAGAGGGGGTTTTATATTGAAAAAATATCGACAAAAAACTGACTTGATGCCAGGAGTTTTTAATTGGTCTTTCATTCATGCGCCTATTAAAGACCACACAACTCTTATACGTCATTCAATCTGGTTGTTCAATCAAACGCTTGAAAATAAAGTTTGCGTACTTCCAAGTAAATGAAAAGTTTTATGAGAAGGATAGCCGAGAAAACAGAATACTTCTATGTAATTGACCAAGAGTTAACTGATCGATTATAACCTTGAATATATTTTCTTAGAGTAAACGCAAAAATGTAATTAGATCTCATTCAGAGTTAATGATTCGAAGATTGCGATAATTACCCACTTTGATCAACCTAAAGTGTTTTGACTTGACGAATTATTTAATTGTTAGAGGGTGAGGAAATGCTCAATCCAACATCCTTTTACCGGTATAAAGTCGAGAAGACAGAATAAGTCTTGGGATGAAACAGATGTTATAAATGGATGAGGAAATTCTTTGTTAATTAAAATAATGGAATTTTTTTCGAAGTTATAGTGAATTAAGTGATATTCAACTATTTTACTTCCATTCTACCAACTTTCAACTCTAATCATGTTTTCATTTCTGTTGAGTATAAGTCCTTCATTTAACATTATCTCCTTCCAGATATCAATGTTCGGAGCTTCACCCAAGAGCCGTTGTAACAACGGCTACTACCCGATACATGAAGCAGCTAAAAACGCTTCCTCCAAAACCTTGGAAGTCTTCCTCCAATGGGGAGAAATGAACGGAACCACAAGGTCCGAGATGATATCTCTACCAGACGCTGAAGGAAACATTCCACTACATTCCGCTGTTCACGGAGGTAAGAACAGAACCATGGGGAATCCACATCGTGAATAAACTCGGCTAAATTAATTTTTTCAGGTGATCTGAAGGCGGTGGAGCTCTGTTTGAAATCAGGAGCTAAGATATCGACCCAACAACAGGATTTGTCAACTCCGGTGCATCTAGCTTGTTCTCAAGGTGCAACGGAGATCATCAAGTTGATGTTCAAGTTACAACCAGAGGAGAAGATGGCTTGTTTGAAGTCTTGCGATGTACAGAAGATGACTCCGCTTCATTGTGCAGCGATGTTCGATCACCCTGAGATTGTGGGCTTCCTGATTGATGAAGGTGAGAGAATGCAGTTTGTAGTAGACTTTAAGAAGGGGTTGATTTATATGGTTCCTGATTCATTTGTTTTCATCAGTGCTTGGAGGACTTAATGTTTGAATTGATTTTTTCGATTTTGGATTATGCTCTTTTTTACTTCGAAATCTTTGAATTTTTCCATGTCAATTAATCTATACTTTTTTCGATTATTTTGAGTTTGATGTGTTCTTATCTCAAATTGACCACATCTCCGCCAGTCCTCTTAGGAACTCAGAGTTAATGAAATTTAGGATAAGCAAACTAACTACCCTTGAAGGTTTTTATCTCGTAACAATATAGTCCCAAAGTTTCTCATGTCGGCTTCAGTGGTTTTGTTTCTTTAAGGAAGTCTAAGACGTTGGAAATTTCAGGGTCCTACTGGAACTTCAATAAGCTATTCATACGATTATGTTCGAAGGGTTACCAACGAAATTGGATTCTTACGTTAATTGAAATTCAAAGTGAAAGACACCACAACAATCTTAAAACTTTCATAGTTTCACTACTACCAACATTAGGAAACTGAATTAGTATTAACTGATATCGAGTTTCATATAGTTAATTTTGCTTCTTATCAGTTTTGGCAATATTGGATTTGGGAACCAAATTATATACTTGAAAAATTGAGAAGTTAGCAGTGAAATTTCGACCTTTAGAGTAGGGATTCATCAAGCCAAGTAACTTGACATTTCAACCAAATACTTGACTTGAAATCAAGCTTGTGAAAAATTTCATACTTGAGCTTGACTTGACTTGATTCTAGATATTTATTTCTTGACTTGATATCAAGCTACTTTATATTACTTGAACTCGATATGCTCGCGTCGCACGGCATATATTTCTGCAATCTCGGGCGCGCTTAGACTAAATAAGGGGATTCCTCGAGCGCCGAGAGACTGAAGCAGACGCCAGTACTACTTAATTAGTATCTATTGAAATCTTTTGGTAGATTTAAGTAGTTTCAGAAATATCTTTCAAACTTGGCCAAAATGGCAAAGGATTTTTTATCACCGCCAGCACATTCAGCTCCTGTTGAAAGACAATTTTCCAGAGCTGCTCTTACAGCTACAAAAACCCGCAATAGGTAAGGCGACAAATCTATAAGATGCCTCATGTGTCTCAGATCCTGGATAAAAAATTATGAAATCAAACAAAGGCTGGAAGTTTCTCAATATTAAGACAGTTTATATTTTTATTATTTTTTTTTTGTTATGGTTTATAGTGATTCAATTGATGTTTCTTTTTCAAAAAAGTTGATATTTTCGGTTGTTTTATAAAATAACTTTAATAAATGAAGGTTCTTTCTCATTTCACCATTTTTAGTGATGTGATACTACACAATGAAACTGCTAAAAATCAAGTAGCTTTATATGATTCAAGTACTTGATAAATAAATACTTGCCTCGACTTGATATTGAAAAACTACTACTTGACTTGAGCTCGACTTGAAATCAAGTCAAGCACAAGCCAAGTAATTTGAAAATCAAACCAAGCCGTGAATCTCTATTTCAGAGCTTCAAGTTCAGCGAAAGTGCCCTTGAAGTATCTGAAGTCGATTAATGTGACAGTTATTGATTTTATCTATCGTTTGGTACATCAATTAATATTATAGTTCATTGGTACTTTGGAGTTTCCTAGGGTTCCATAAATTCTATAGCCTCAAAAAGAATGGAGGCATCATGGGAAACATCGAAACTTTTGATATATTGTAAGGACAATCAATACACCTAATGTCCCAATTTTCAGCACTACAATATTCAGTCCTAGATTCCACCTTATTCTTTAATTAAAACTCCTGGGCCAGATCTCAATTTACAACAAAATGCCACCTTAATTGAACATCCAATTTGACCTCAAAATCCCAATTTTAACCTTCCAGGTGCCGACATAAACTGCATGGACAAAGAGAAACGCACACCTCTACTCCTGGCCGCTGTCAGAGGAGGTTGGCGGACAGTCCACACCCTCATAAAAAAAGGGGCAGATATAAACGTCAAAGACGTAAACAGACGTAACGTCCTGCATCTAGTGGTTATGAACGGAGGAAGGCTAGAGCTGTTCGCGAACGAAGTAAGTCAGGTAATTTTAAGCGGGGCCTTGTTTCTGTTCATTTTGTAGGAAAACGGCGGAGCACAGACTGGTCACGGGCCTACTTATATAGTTTAGAGCTTAGACGCAACGATAACACCGATAGTGCCTTAGGTTTTCACTTACCTGGTGTGTAGAGATGGAGCCTGGAGATGCTGATGTAGTTTGTCCATATGTAGTGTTGTGAGTTGACGATGTGATGCTCTGGATAAATGGCAATGAGACTGTATTTTTCTGCGAAAATAAACCATATCGAATGCATCGGGTATACTTGACATAGCACTTTGACCTCCCATTATCGAAGCATAATATATGGTGGCTCGCAGACATTTTTAAATTCTGAAAAAAGTACCTCCTCGAGCGGGATTCGAACCCGTAACCTCCGAATCATCAGTCCAGTGCTCTCACTAACTGAGCTACCGAGAAAGTTGAAAGCGTTTCCTCGATATGCGGTTGGAACTTTCAACTTCCTCGGTAGCTCAGTTGGTGTGAGCACTGAAATGGTGATTCGGAGGTGGCGGGTTCGAGTCCCGTTCGAGAAGGTATTTTTTCGGAAATTAAAAATTGTCTGTGAGCCATCATATATTATGCTATTCTAATTAGTTTCAGAATTAATCAACCAATTTTTCCCCCATCATCATTTTAACGTATAGATTCTGTTCTTGTTCTTTCCATCAGTTCTTTGGTCTATCCTCTAAATTTTCCTTAATTCCTCGAAGCTTTGAATCTTGCATAATTATTATCATAATAAAAAAAAAATAGTTATGGGAGTCTTCTTTTCTTTGATTTGCCTCATAAATGTAATATCTAATATAAAAACAATTTTCTTTTATATGTCTACGATCAAGTTGTAGAGCTTCTTAGGCTTTCAGGTCTTTAGCAGTCGTTATTTTTCAAACAAATCTCAGCAGTTCCTGATACGAGTGCTTACGAACAAATATCGAAAAAAGTAATTGTACAGCTATAAGCAGGTAAAACGCCAGAACCTTGAAAAAATACAGTGTCAGTTCCTTTATTCAGTGCAGTACAATTGTAATTGTCCATTTACTCCTACTATATTTTAGTCTCATTTTACAGATGTAGTACATACATGTTGCAATAATAATAATAATTGAAATGTACAGTCGGGGAAGCTTCGAAGAATAGACACGTATTTAGAATGTAGAAAAGCACTCTTGTCTCTTGAAGGTGTCGAATAATTCATATAAATATGCATATAGTCATATCTACACAGTGTTCCTAAATTGGAGGTAAAAACGAAGAGCTTGGATGATATTAAGAGAAATAAGTTTCATAAACATATGACCATAAAATTCAGTAGGCTCTGGTTCATTTGAATTGAAAAGGTTTTCAGAAAAAACTTTTTCTGCTGAAATATTGAAAAAAAATTGAGTCCTTGACGCCACCATTTTTTTCATAAGAATCCTATTTACTCATGAAACGTTGAGATTCACCCAATTTATGGCATATTGCTGAAATTGTCATCGATTAAGATTTCTAATGATGCAATGATATACTGGGAGTGTCATTTGAAATAAGAAAGTAGCTGTTTTTTCCATAAACATTTAATAAGCCATCGCGGTGAATCACCTTGTGGAGGGTGTTTTTTAGAGCTATAGAACTTTAAATTGCAATAAAACAACGATGGATTATTCGATTGACATGAATTTCATTTATCCGCAAGATAATCTTGTGGCATTACATTTTAAATATGATTTCTGGCATATGACCGCCACGGCTGGCTCGGATGTAGTCCAATTTGGACGTCCAATTTTCGATGACTTTTTCCAAACATTTGTGGCCGTATATCGGCAATAACACGGCGAATGTTGTCTTCCAATTGGTCCAGGGTTTGTGGCTTATCCGCATAGACCAAGGACTTTACATAGCCACACAGAAGGTAGTCTAGCGGTGTTAAATCACAAGATCTTGGAGGCCAATTCACAGGTCCAAAACGTGAAATTAGGCGGTCACCAAACGTGTCTTTCAATAAATCGATTGTGGCACGAGCTGTGTGACATGTTGCGCCGTCTTGTTAGAACCACAGATCCTGGACATCATGGTTGTTCAATTCAGGAATGAAAAAAAGGTAATCATGGCTCTATACCGATCACCATTGACTGTAACGTTCTGGCCATCATCGTTTTTGAAGAAGTACGGACCAATGATTCCACCAGCCCATAAAGCGCACCAAACAGTCAGTTTTTCTGGATGTAACGGTGTTTCGACATACACTTGAGGATTAGCTTCACTCCAAATGCGGCAGTTTTGTTTGTTGACGTAGCCATTCAACCAGAAGTGTGCTTCATCGCTAAACAAAATAAAATGGACGTAGTGCGCGATACGTATTCCGCACAGAACCATTATTTTCGAAATGAAATTGCACTATTTGCAAGCATTGTTCAGGCGTGAGTCTATTCATGATGAATTGCCAAACCAAACTGAGAATAAATCACTTGACAGCTGTTAAATCGGTCGCCATTTCGAACAGTAATGCCAACTTAAAGTTATATACCTCGAAGAAAAACACCCGTTATATTGCATCTTAAATCTACTCGCATCAAAACTATATATTGAAAATTCCCCGCGTATAATGAAAACATGACCTAGACCTGACTTATCTATATCTCCTGGTCCTCCACATCGGATCCGCGGATAAAACATTTACGAAAAAACATTGATGCGAAAGAACCGACTATCGGTTTGCTAGGGGATTGAACCAGTTGGGGTTAATTAAAGTTTGTTTTAATCCTCCCTAGGCCCAGTCCCACTCCAGCTTGCAGCAATTGCTTAACGAGAAGGACGTTTCCGGCTGCGCCCCCCTGCACTATGCCAGCAGGGAGGGACACATAAGGAGTCTGGAAAACCTGATACGTCTGGGGGCTGTTATCAATCTGAAGAACAACAACAACGAGAGTCCGTTACACTTTGCTGCTAGGTAAGTTGTGGCAGGTCGAGTTGAATTTCATATCGCTTCAGGGGTTATTCACACTAGGATCGTTTCAGTTAAGCCAAGCTATTGTTTTTGGGGACATTGTGATCAATGTCCCCAATGAGCTACATACAGAAGTTTATGTTGATACATAAACTTCTGCATGTAGCTTGAATATCTCATTTTCTGTTCAAGAGGAAACACCACGACGTAACATTCTCGTGATCTGCTATATTTTCCCAGAGTAGGAAGAAAACAAATGTGTGCGGTATTGTCAGAATGATCAGTTTGAATCAGGAATATTGCAATAATTCCAACCTTCGTGGAAAAGAAGTACTTCTCGAGTTTTTTTTTTTAAATTTCCAATAAATTAGAGTTTTGCTTCTTCTGAAATGATTTTTGTGGAATTTTTTTCACGAATATTTTTGAAATATATCAGTGCTTTGTAGGAATACTATATCAAGTTTTTTGCGAAAAACGAATAATAAATTTTATTTTCATCCGCTAATTAAAAAGATTGAAAAACTACAATAAAGATTATTGTAGAAATAAATTATTTGAAAACCCCATAAAAATCAGTGATTTTTAGGAAGAAATATCTCTAATTTGGTTTTGAACCAAGCAGTTATCTAGTCAGTACTCTTGGTTTCATTTTATTAACCTAAAAATACTAACTGAATGAAATTTTATACTTAAGAGGAAAATAAAATTTCAAATGTCTATAACCTGGAATTATGGACTAGACATTGCCGCTAAAGTATTCGTTTATAACGGACAGAATTAAATTCGACCACGAATTCTTCATCAGTTAGTCGAAAATAATCGCAAAATATAGACAATACGATGAAATGATATGGCAACTTTAAACAGGAAACAACAGCCAAAAATGTAATTACACGAAGACGAAAATGGCTTGTCCTAATGGAATGGTTTGGCTTAATGGAATGTCCCGTGAAATGGTCCATTATGTTATTAGCCGAATTGTCAGAGTTCAGCAGAAAATGAAGAGAAAATAACAGTCCAAGTATTTTTTTTTTTTTGTTAAGCTGGCGACTAACTACCTTAAGAAAGGTGGAACAGTGTGGGACTCACATTAGCTACTCACTAAACCTAACCTACTGTATGAAATTTTCGAGTTATAAACTCCTTCATCCAGATCTGATAGGGATAAAATGACAAGAAATGGGATTGCCTGTCTCCTTTCGTGGGTTTTCAGAAAAATATATTTGCTGAACGGTCATTTTGTGAGAGGATTGAGTATTATAGTGCACCATTTACTGGCGGTCATCGAAAGATTTAATTTTGAGTACAAGTTTTGGACGCTTGTAACTTGTAGAAGTTTCGCCGTAGTTGAGAGATTCTTTGAATAATCGACAGGGAGAACAGGACAAGTCTGAAAGTGTTGAATCATATGAACACGTTAAACCTAGATGATACTTCACCCCAATATAACTGTTAAAACCGCAATAAAATCTGTTTAGTGATATGCGATTAGAGTGTACTGACAGAGAAAATTGAAAAAAAATTGTGTTCTATAGGTATTTCTCATAGCCCAGGCAATTTTTTTCAGGAATCATTGAAATGTTTAGATACACCTTCTTCAACTGCTTCATTATACCAGTATAGAACGCTTCAATTATTTTGGAAATGAATATGCTCCACAATTTTATAGATTTTGGTAGGCAAAGATTTTGTGATATATGAGATATTAATGTGGTATTCACATTGTGGTCAGATCTTTCTTTTTCCAGAACATGAATGAACTTGTACGTTATTTACGTTTTGAAATCCTTGCGAAATATTATTCATGTAATTTTCTCTATAGCTTAATGCCATAATTTCGGAGTTATAGCTATATTTACATTATTTACATTATTTACTTCTTACATAAAACAAACATTTAAAGATTATTCATAGTGAACGAGTTTATTCAATGATAGCCATCTAAATGGCTATGAGGCGTTCCATTCTCAAAACTCAATCTGTAGAATTTTATATCCAGTAATTGAAATAGCTTCAAGGAATAGTCACTTCCAATCCTAACAATTCTTCCAGATCACACAAAATCAATCTCAATTTCATTCCATCGGATCCATTTCGGGAACAGATACAGATCGCTCCGATTCCGCATTGTCACCCCAAAACACTCCCAGCAGTCTCCAAACAATCCTCTAATCCACTCTCTTTCCCTTTTTTCACAGGTTCGGACGTTTCCACACCGTCAAACAGCTTTTGGACAGCGAGAAGGGGACGTTCATCATAAACGAATGCGACGGGGAGGGTCTTACCCCCCTCCACATAGCCTCCCAACACGGCCATACCAGAATTGTGCAACTGCTGCTTAACAGGGGGGCTCTGCTGCACCGAGATCACAACGGTAGAAATCCGCTGCATCTGGCGGCCATGAACGGATTCACTCAGACTATGGAGCTTCTGCTCTCCGTGCATTCTCATCTGCTGGACCAGACGGACAAAGATGGGGTGAGCGAGTTGACTTTTTAAATTGAAATAATTCGAGTTTTTTTGGTACATGCAGAGGTGCAAAGAGAGTGTTCAGAGTACTTCGCCCGAGGAGCTGATAAATTTTATCTTTGGTCTTTTTTATACAAATATTACTTCTTCTTCTCTCTTTAATTACAATTCTCTAGCCTACAAACAGCCCCTTGCAACAACTCGAGAATTAGCTAGGCTCAGCAGTGATGCTATGTACCCAAGAAAATTTCTTCTGCTTCCAATTCTCAATCGTACGATCGACACAAAAAGATTATGATATTGCGCAGTCGTGTTTCACTCGGTGGAAGTAGAAGCATTCTCTAGAAAATATAAAAATGATAATGATAACTGTGAACCATATACATTAATTGAACGGAACTGGAACAGCAACAGATCAAAACCAGAGTAACCATAGTCTTGTCCAAAGAAGTTTGATTTGCGACAGAGAATAAATTCAAGAAACTTTGTCAATTGGGGTCACAATATGCATCTTCTTCTTTTGATCCAAAATGTCAGCACTCGAAAATTCTCTTATAAAGGGTCATCGATTTCGTGGTTCCAAAAGTGAACGTAAAAAAACACACTTTCATTCAGAACAAATATTTATTTTTAAATGATGCTTGCATCGTGCCATTATGTGTAGAATACAACATCTTCAAAATGTCCTCCCCATGATCTTTTTAATTTTTGATGACTTCCCGGCAAATTTCGGCAATTTCACCAATAACTTGATGGATTTTGGTCAATAGTCTGAGAATTATCGGCATAAACACGATTTTTCGCATAACCCAAAAAAAATCCAGAGGTAATGAATCACTAGAATGTGGTGGCCAATTCACATCGTCAAGATGAGAAATTACTATAACTTTTTTTAAGATAAGAGCAAAATCTCTCTAGTTCTCCAGTTATTGGGTCTTCGTTTTTCAATATTCTTCTTAAATTTCTATGATTTTGATGATGTGATCAACATGAATTCAGATTTTCTATGATTCAACATGACCAACAAAAATTTCGCAAAAAGCTTCAAATAAATATTTTACTTTCAAATGCAAATTTTCATCTTGATTGAATCGGTAGTATTGCAATTGAGAGGGATTACCATCACGTGGCTATCAGTCAAACATTAGGTACCCATTCATTTTCCCTCTGGCGCTCCTGCGATATCTAAACTTTGTTCGATGTACGAAGTTGTACATTCACTTTGTCTTCTTCCTCTTCACGAAGCACTGTACAACGATCGATTATTTTCTTTCCAAAATTATAGTGTTACTTCTTTTCAAAAGATTTTGTATGTTTTTTTCTCGTATATTTCAAAAATATATCAGTGCTTTGTACATTGAACATATATCATCAATTTTTTTTCACTCGAAAATTAAAAATTATGTCATTCCACAAGGTAGATTATTGTTTGAAGGAATTTTGTGAAAACCCTTTAAAAATCGGTGGTTTTAAGAGTAAATGTCTCCAATTTAGTTTTGAACTTCTTAACAGCAAAATAAAACTTTCGAACGGCGCTATATCTACGGAACCCCGATTTTGCCCATTAACGAACTCAATCGCGTCATTTGAGAATATGAAACTTCCTGGAAGTTGTTTCTGTGAATTTACAACTGGAATGAGTGAAATCTCCAAGTTTATTCCAACGCGGTCAAACTAACCCTGAAAACAAGAATTCTCTAAATTTCTTGAGTTGGATCGAAAACTTCTGCTGAAGCATTTAAACTTCATTCTCTGAATAAATTCAAAACGAATAAAATCCCTTGCATAACGACAATATAAAACAGTTCAAATTGTGTCACAACATGTACCTAGGCGTTGAGTCACAGAAATTCCGTTTTCTCTATCAAGAAAATGAACAAACGGAACCCACCTAGCGTTAGAATGCAGACCATAATTCATTTACAGCGGAATAAAGGAACAAAAAATCTTAATTGCTGCCCCAATTTGAATACATCATTTTCAGAACACTGCTCTCCATTTGGCGACTATGGAAAACAAGCCCAATGCAATTTCCCTGTTGCTGAGCATGGATTGCAGGCTGCTGCACAATTCTACGGAACTCAGCGCGATAGACTACGCCATCTATTACAAATACCCAGAAGCTGCGCTCGCCATGGTAACGCACGAAACCAGGTATGATAATTACCATTGATATTTCAATTTCTAGGAATTAGAACTTGGAACTAAATTGAATTGACCATACCTGGCTTAAAATTGGAAGACAGCGCAATCTGTTCGGGGAACGTTCGCTCAAAAAAATTCACTAGTAGAATCTTACTTATAATTTGAGAAATTTCAGGAATAATAAAATTCTCTCACCGAAAATGAAAGTAAAACAGTTTAACTTGATCATGTCTTCAAGTCATTCCAAATTGAATAAAATATGATCTGATGAACTGGATATGAAAAGATGCCCTGATGAATTTTATATGTTTCTTTTGCAGAGCTAAAGAAGTGATGTTGTTGAAGTCTTATAAGCATCCCTGTGTCACTCTGGCTCTTATAGCTTCGATGCCAAAGGTTTTTGAATCCGTACAAGATAAGTGTATCACAAAGGCCAACTGCAAAAAAGACTCCAAATCATTCTATGTGAGTATCTACAATATACTAAATCCTTCATAGATACTCACCAGTATTACTGTTCCTTAGATTCAAGTTGAAAAAATGTGTTCTGAGTGTACCCAACACTTCTGATTTCACAAAGAACATTATTCTTTTTGCTTTCCAAACTGCTTTCTATGTTGAACTGCCACTTTACAAATTTCGATTTGACTTCAAAATCATTTTGGTATCCAACATAAACAGGCATAAATGGAGAATTCTTAAAAAAAATTAGTAAACTAATAGACTAATATTTGAGTAAGTTCCATATTTCTCGGAAGGATAGTAAGACCATTGGTTAAAATGAATGAGGAACCCCAATGTTTCACTAACGAATTTATTCAAATATTGACATTGCCAAGACGAAATAAGATTTCATACTCTGGGTGACCCTAAATCGACCTTGGTCCTTTTCAGATCAAATACAACTTCCAATGTTTACAATGTCCAGAGTTCTACGCTGATATGGATGGCAAGACTGGGGAGGCTTTGAATATATACAGACCCATACCCCTTCCAGCTTTGAATGTAAGTTAAACAATCCCACAAAGTCATTCAAATAGTAGGAAGCATCCTTATTCAGTTCGAAAAGTTCAGGTCCAGATAGATAGAATTCAACACAAGCCTGGACGAGTATCTCGATTGACACATATAGAGGGTGCGACAACAACTTTTTTTTTGAGAAATTCAATGAATCAAGGTTGGATATTTTATAATGGGGGATATTGAGTAAAATTCAGTATTCTAATAATTTATATGATCTTATGATGCCCCGTTACATTTCCTCTGCTAATACTGAGATTCATCGACACATATGCTTGATTGTTTGAAATTAATATTTTGTATTGCTCTTTCTCAAAAGTATATATATATATGATCTTATCACACTTACAAAATATCCAGCCAATTGATAGAATCTCTTATGTATGAACATAAGTTTTCAATTAAACTGACAAAATCAGAAAATTTTTGAGAACATTTTTGAGTTGTTGGCCCTCATATGTAATAATTCAGCTCTATGTGAACTACTATGTGGATTTTCTCCTTTTTAAGGCTATGGTGTCTCATGGCAGAGTAGAACTTCTAGCACACCCCTTAAGTCAAAAGTACCTACAGATGAAATGGAACTCCTACGGAAAATACTTCCATTTTGTCAATGTGATTTTCTACAGCTTCTTCCTTGGTTTCGTCACCTGCTTTTCTGCCCAATTGATGGCTAGGCATGGAGATGATGGCAAGAATTTCACACAAAACGTGAGATATGTTTTCGAAATTGATTTATATACCTTTGTCAACTATTGACACAATATTTTCATCATGAATGCTTTGTTTTAGTCGTTTCAGATGAAGGGTTCGAAATGTCGTAAGGTAGGTGGACATCGGTAGCAGAAATTAGTAGAACTATGAGTTTTATTTTTCTCACACTTCAAGATTTACTGATCTGCACAATTTTATGATCTTTATATTCAACTATATAAATTTTGTTACTTTCAAGAAATGCTTAAAAAGTAGGTAACTGTTGGCAAATTAGTTTGTGTGGGTAGATTCACCAATGAGTTGCGTAAATAAATTTCAATCATTTGAAGACTTAGCCATTTGCTTCCAAGATCCTATTTCATTTCTAGGTTATTTTGTTACCGAATTTCTTCACGTTAACCAAATTTTCAACAAAATGGAACCATTAAGTTTAAATATAATTTTGAAAGCTGTCAGACAGCAAATTAACGTCCAAAGATTTAGTTCAATCGAGAAAAATGTGCGTAAAATCGTAATTCAAATACTCCACAATCGAAAATACGATCAACACCTGGTGTATTATGTGCACCTAAAATTCTCAAAGGAGTATTGGTCCATCCTAAATAAAGAATAGCTGATTAAAATGCTTCATTAGAGTACATCACTGCTTCCTTCGACGTAGAATCTTTAACATCACAAAAAATACTGTAGTTGATATAAAATTCTCTGATCAAACGAAATATATTTTTGCAGGAAACACTGGACATTGAACAAAGTATGCATGATCTCCTAAATGTTGAAATATCTACGGTGATATACGTCAGCGCCTTAGGTATCCTAGGATGCCTAGGTTTGGGCGTCATCAAGGAAGGCATCCAGTTTTACCAACAGAAGTGGATGTACTTACTAGACCCGATAAACCTGGTGACTTGGATTCTTTATGGAGCTGCTATGGTCATGGTAAGTTTTTTATTTTTATTTATAAAAGATTGCAGTATTATTGTTTGGTCAGTGCACTTTTCTACCATTAAGATTGAATGATCTAGGTGCTTCCGATACTGGGAGGGGAGTTTCATGATCTTCACTTCTCTTGCGCTTCAATTGTTGTTTTTCTGAGTTGGTTCAATTTGTTGCTGCTTCTGCAGAGGTTCGACCAAGTAGGGATATACGTGGTGATGTTCCTAGAAATTCTCCAGACGCTGATAAAAGTACTTATGGTATTCTCCATATTGATCATAGCCTTTGGATTAGCGTTCTACATTCTTCTGTCTAAGGTGAGCAAAATTGTTTTTTTTTTTAATTTTATATTATACTACAGAGATAATCCTTTGAAAAAAAAATTGATTTTTTATATGTGTCTAGTCGCCAGTGATTTCAGTCCCTTGATGATTTGACAAATTTTTTCTCCAGAAATTCAGGAAGACTCATTATTCTAATCCAATTCAGGTCTGGAACTGGCTTCGGAACTGAACAACTTTGACACCGCAAAACTCGATTACGTTGTAATGAATGCAGAAAAGTTCTGTTATTCCAATTTTGGATAATAGAAATACAATGCAATTATTCTCCAGGTTTTCATCTTAAAACGGGATTCGTTATTATGGAAATGTTGTGTAATCGATGAAGGCTTGCCCGAATTATAGTCGACAAGACTAAAGAATTTCATCAACATTCGAGTTTCATCAATATTCACATTGCAGTTTCGAATTTGCCAACCTCTTGCTTGTGATAACCCAAGTTTAGTTAATCCTGAAGTTCTCATCATTATTAAATATTGATCGAGTAGGTATCCTTTTCCGAGAATTTATATAATACTTGGAAAATGCAATTAATACTTTCACCAAGACATGCTTCATCGAACTTATTTCCTAATTTATTAGATATTCGAGTTGTTGGTTAATTTATGCACTCCATTTAGTTTCGAGAGTTGAAAAAATTTAGATTATTACTTCGTATTCAGGTGAAGAAAATTTAGTGATTACATTTGGCATGAAAAATGTTTGTGAGATCGGAAAAAAATATTGGATATGCCCTCAGGAAAAGTGCTAACCGTAGACACGTGTTTCGGGCTTTTGGCCCTCATCAGTACGGTAAAAAAGTGTAAGATGAGCATTACTTGATGAAAAACAACAAACAAACGGAGTTCACAACCTTGCTCTATAATTGCTCTATAATTTGACCCTTGATAACCTTTTTCACATATGTTTGTTAGATTTTAAATGACCTTCTTTCAGGGTCACCACCTTTCCTTCAGAACCATACCGATGTCCTTGGCAAGGACCTTCTCCATGATGCTGGGTGAGATAGACTTCCTAGGAACCTACGTCAAACCCTACTATCTCACGTTGAACGAAGAGAAATCCTTCCTTCCCTTTCCTATTCCTGCTTTCTTCATCCTAGGCATTTTCATGGTGCTGATGCCCATTCTGCTCATGAATCTGCTCATCGGTTTGGCGGTTGGAGACATCGAATCTGTCAGGAGAAACGCTCAACTGAAGAGGCTCGCAATGCAGGTAAGAAGAATTTTCATTGATTAGCATCGTTGCCAATTCTCCAGTTTCAGCAGGAGTTCTATTAATTATGGTCATTCTTTTGCCATGTCACTTTGCAAGTTTACTCAATGATTTTATAATTTTTACAACAGATTTGTGTTAGGAAGAATTATTTATAAGTTTCACGTGTGTGAATAGTTTTATATCATATTTTTTGTTGTCTTATTTAGGTAGTACTGCATACAGAGCTTGAGTCAAAGCTGCCAAAAATGATCCTCGAGAAAGTAGATAAAGTCGAGCTTATAGAATATCCAAACGATACCAAACATGAGCTTGGATTATGGGAATCAATTTTCAGAAAATGGTTTGGAGATCCTTTCTCAGATGAAGGTTAGTCAACACTACACATTTCGTTTTATAATTCCAATTATCGAATATAATTCGTAAGCTTAACAAACAGAAAATTTTATAGGAGAAAGACTTAAAATATCATTCATTGATATTTCAACCTTTACAGGAAAAATGCAGAATGCCTTATTTCATCTCACTGCAAGAAAAAACGGTATGAGATCGATTATATTTCGGTGGTTTGTCCTCAAAAAGCTTAATGTCAGTTCGTTTTTGTTCCAGTCCTCGTACTGCGATTTTGTGAAACAAATCTAAACAAATAATTGTGTTTTGTCATTGCTTTCATATGTAGACGAGGGAAAATGGAAATATTCCACATTTACATATCATATTTTCAGCTGTATGAAATGGTATTGCATATTTTTAATAGCTGGATAGATTCAATTATGAAAACTTCGAATATTATTCGTTTAGATGCATAAATGAATACATTTGCCGAATTTTTATAACAATAGGAACGTGAAAATAAAGATTGTCATTACAAATTGAGTTCCAATTTTATGATAATGATTCTCGGCCTTTTTTTCACTCTTTCATCTTCACTCCTTTGAAAAAATAACATACAGTACGACCCACAAAAACATGCTTACAATTACAAGTTGAACAAATAAAAATTGACAAGTATCTTCCACTTCGTTTTCTAAACAAATTCATAATAAGGGAAATATTTGGCTGACTCTTTCATATATGTATATTTTTCTTCAAATATTTTTACTCTACAACGTTATGTATTACCTAATTCTGTGAAAAGAAATTTCTCGATAAAGTAAGATACTTCACATTTACTGTTATTCAGATGACGATCCTAAATATTCTAAATCCTGAAAATATTGCATATATAAGGTGTGTGAATAAGTCTTTCCCGTTTTTTTTCAAATTTTGAGCCTTTATTGTGAAAAAATGGTTACAAATGAATTATTGAAAGTATTGGCCATCGCTAGCTACAACTTTTCCCCATCTTTCTGGCAACATACGAATCCCGTTACGAAAAAATTCGACCGGTTTGGCCTCTATCCAGTCATCCACCCATTTTTTGGCTTCCTCGTAGGAATGGAAGTGCTGGTCAGCCAGGCCATGCGTCATCGATCTGAAGAGATGGTAATCAGACGGAGCAATGTCTGGACTATACGGCGGGTGGGGTAGGACTTCCCATTTGAGCGTTTCTAAGTATGTTTTCACCGGCTGTGCAACATGTGGGCGAGCATTGTCATGTTGCAAAATAACTTTGTCGGAGTATTGTGGCCGTTTTTCTCGCAGTGCGCGGCTCAAACGCATCAATTGTCGTCGATAGACCTCGCCTGTGATCCTTTCATTCGGTTTCAGAAGCTCATAGTAAACCACACATAGCTGGTCCCACCATATACAGAGCATGAGCTTGGCGCCATGAATATTTGGCTTGGCCGTCGATGATGATGCATGGCCGGGTAGTCCCCATGATTTTCTTCGCTTCGGATTATCGTAACGGATCCACTTTTCATCGCCAGTCACGATACGATGCAGAAAACCCTTTCTTTTATGTCGCTGAAGCAGCTGTTCGCAAGTGAAAAAACGCCGTTCGACGTCTCTCAGCTTCAGTTCGTACGGCACCCAATTTCCTTGCTTTTGGATCATTCCCATGGCTTTCAAACGCTTGGAAATGGTTGTTCGGTCAACTCCCAATGCTTCAGCAGGTTCTTCTTGCGTTTGACACGAATCTTCATCAAGCAAAGTCGCCAATTCTTGATCTTCAAAGATTTGCGGCCTCCCGGAACGCTCCTTGTCTTCCACGTCGAAATCTCCTCTTTTGAAGCGTCGAAACCATCCGCGAACACTTGAATCATCGACACAACCTTCTCCATAAGCTTCCTGAAGCAACCGATGCGCCTCGGCAGCAGATTTCTTCAAATTGAACCAATAAAGTGAAACTTCCCGCAAATGACGTCGACTCGGCTCAAATTTCGACATTTTCACGATTTCAAAAATTTATGATGCGAAAAAATTTCAACTAATGTGTTAGTGTGAAATTGTTGACAGATGAATAAGCTTTGATTATGACATATGTAACCATTAAATACTCGCACAGTATTGGTGGCGCCATCTCTTACAAAAAACGGGAAAGACTTATTCACACACCTGATAATATGTGGCTTTCTACGAAAAATCAAGTCTCAAACTTATCTGTTTTCTGGCAAACGTCATTGTAACTCTTTTTTACAAGACAGAAAATCGTTTATGTGAAAATTTCGCTTACTTATCTCATCGTCCCCAGCTTTATTTTCAGAGCCAGCTAATCTGTTCAATTAGCAAAAGTCAGAATGTTTCTGAATAATTTCGGATAGAATCTAACTTCTGCCCTTTATTTTCTCAGCCATGGACGTAGTGGGCGTTGATAATACGGAGGATTATCTTGTGACGGAAATTTCGAAAACTAAGAGGAGGCTTAAAGATTTGTCGTATGCCTTGGAAACTCAACAACAATACTTGAGGCTCATCGTCCAGGTGAGTATCAGAATCTGTTGGGAAATATTATTTGGTTTGAATTGAATTGAAATTTTAGAACATCATTTGGACCTTTTAGTACAGTGCTTCTTTAACTGATGAATCATTTTGATTCTGAAATAAAAAAGGCTGTTTTAGGTATTTGAATTGAAATTACAGTCAGTTTTTCGCAAATATCAACAACAAAAATTTAGTGATATAGTGAACAAACAATTACCAGAACTTGTGAAATCACTTCTCATATACACCTATATAGGTACAGTCCTTTTGCGTCCAAGGGCGCAAATAGCACTGAATGAAACAGCACTCCTAAAGCTCCTGACTTCACGTCAGTATTTTTCTCCCAATTCATGTATTTAAAATGCAGATGGTATTTTAAATCTATTTGAATTAATGAAAACCAGATACTAACTCAATAACAGAAAAAAGTTAAAAAGTACAACACTCTCAAAATGTGGTATCGAAGTAAATTAGGGAGGAAAAAAAAATTCAAATACCTCTAAATAGATGTGAGCTATTTGGAAGTCTGTGGAACACTTAATAATATTGATTTAAATAAGCCAATTAAAGAATTAAATAGAAACGCTAAATGATGAAGAAATTTGGAAGAATAACATTGATTTTTTCTGCAGAAAATGGAGATCAAGACAGAATCAGATGACGTGGATGAAGGGGTGTCTACCAGCGAATCAAATCCAACACAGGGTTCAGGACATAAGTGGACCTCACCTAAAATAAGGAAAAAACTTGGTTCAGTGTTGAACTTCAATAAGAGCATATGAAACTGTCCACCTCAACTTATCAGTATTCACTGTTATTCAAATTTATTCGGCCATAGCAAAATAGATTATAGATACCCACACCAGGATGTGGATGTCTATTTTCTTCTTTATCTCAAATTCGAAAACATCCTGATATTTTCGAATTTAAGATTTATTTTTTCAATGTTCTACAGTAGAGAATAAAGGTCTCCATATACAAATATATGTTTTTCAATAATTGGTACACATAGCATTCCTTTAAGTCGAAAATAGTAAAATAAGTTTAGTAGTAGTGAAAAAAGATGATAAAAGAGAAATTAATAAGTTTCAATATCACTCTAAAATTTTCGAAACTTCGAAATGAAGGTTGAAATTCAAAGAAAAAACTCTGAAATTATTCAATATATATTTATTAATTTCTTCATTAAATATACAAGTATGTAAAGAATTCTTCCAAATCTTTATTACACTAAGGCACTTGATACATAAAAATAAAATGGCACGAACTTAGCGCAAACAAAACAGAGAATTAACAAATCATAAAATTTGACATATTTAAAATTACAAAAAATACATACAGTTGAGATTTCATTCGAGAAAAAAAACGTAGGAGAAACTATTAACATACAAATGGAGGAATTGTCTCGTGCTTTACAAAATTATTTGTTCAAATATCATTTTATACAGGTTAAATTAGTTATATCACAGATAAGAAGGGGCAAGATAATTCTAGGATATATCAGTTGGATCCTACTTCGATCGTAATTTTCAAAACTATCATTGAAAACTGAAAAAAATCAAAAATTTCATGAAGAAAACAAAAACTGATATCATACAAAAATTTGCTGTAGAATTAGGGTAATATTGGTTTGGAGTTTGGGTCGATCGAAGTTGGATTCCGTAAATATTGGCAGATTTAATAGCTCACCCGATATATTAGTAAAAAAAACTATATCTACATCATTTCTATACAAGGAAACGCTTCTCCAGACATTCAAAATTATGTACAGTCTGCCATAACCCAAATGGCACTAAGTTATTGTCATTTCACAATTCGATTGACAGGTTTGAAGGACTTAACATCTACAACCTAACTATTCAACATTAAGTAACACGGAAACATTCTTTTGGCACAGCCCTTCTCAGGAAGTACTACAGGCCCTTCAGATCGCAAGCAATATGGAAAATGACCCAAAATTTGTGCGTATAGTTATTGCTATAGATACATCGAAATGTGTAAAAGACTCAGAAAGTGAAGCCCGAAACTGACTTGTAAATTCGTAGAAAAAGATATGATTTAGTATCACTTCTTCACTATGAAGATTTTGGCATAAGTTAAGAGACCCTTGGAATAAAATTTAGGTGGCAAGAACTAGAGTTCATTCTCTCATTCTCCACCTCATCACTGGGATTGGTACTCTTTTTTTCTTCCGAGTACCTAGAAATTTCAATGCAAACCCTACGACTCAGTTCTAATCCCTAGGAAGTGATCTAAACTACACACTCCATCCAACTACAGTGGTGTCGTTGCCACATTTGAGAGGTTGCAGTTCTCTCTGCATCCTGTCGAAGTCGTTGTAGTACTCGTGGTCAGATTCCTCCTCAGAACTTCTAGGTGTCTGCGTGGGTGGTATCATGGAGCTCTCAGAGTTATTCGATGACGTCGTAGCCTGCACAAACTCTGGCACTGGTGGTAGACCGATGGTCTGGGTAGGAGGTTCGTTGTTGAGGAGATACTCTGGATTGTCGATGTTGGTCTTGTAGAACTCAGGGTAGGTCACATAGGTGTTGCTTCCTGCATCCGACTTCGAGTCTATGATGTCAACGTAGGCAGAAGCAGCTACTGAATTCTGTGGTGAAGGCATTAAGTAGTCATCCTCATCTACAGGAAGATCAAGTTTGAGATTGCCTACCTGGGCCTGAGCTCTGCTGCCAGAGTCGTATTCATCAGATCCTGTGTCATCTCGCATCTTCACCGATTCACCACTGGAATAAAAACAAATATTTGTTTAGTATGATCGTCCTGTGTGCAAATGAGGAGATCCTTATAGCTGAGTAGTTCCATAGATCTATTTGGTTTTTATAATGAACACAAATCTTCAATTTTTACTACCAGACTATATAGATCTATATAACGCTACATAAGTAAGATATATGGTATTAGTGAAATCATGAACCAACCTGAATTTCGAAATGTCGGATTTCATAGTTCCCAAAGACGTTGGCTCCTGCTGGGAATATCTCAAGAGTTTGTGGTTGAAGTTGTTTTGGTACTGGGAAGCCACACTTCCTTCCGAAAATTGTGAAAGTGATGGCCACAACTTATCACTATTAGAGGGTATAGGGGTTAAAGAAGACAGTCCACGTAGAGGAGCCCTCGATTTTGGTTGGAGATACTCTTCTCCTAAAACTCCTTCAGACTGAGTTTCACTAGTTTCAATACTTGGAGTACCGAAAGATCTTGGGTCCTGAAAATAAATCCATTTAGTATCAAATTTTCCAAGGTTTTGAGTTGGTTTCTCTAATTAATACCAAGAAAGAGTCACTTACGTGAATTATCTGGGAGTTCTGCAGTCTCATAAACTTATCACCAGGAATAGCAAGATACCTGCCAGGATCTCTGGCCATCTTCGAAAACTCGTCCACTAACTCTTTAAAGCTAGGTCGACTCTCAGCATCTAACATCCAACATTTTATCATCACCATATAGATGTCGATGCTGGCAACTGAAGGCTGGGGCAGTCTCTCCCCCTTCTCCAAAATTTCAGGTACATCTCTAGCAGGTATATTGTCGTAAGGTCGCTTGCCGAAGGTAAGAAGTTCCCAAACTGTCACTCCAAACGCCCAAACGTCGGATTTGTGCGTGAATATCCTATGTTGGATGCATTCGAGGGCTAGCCATTTTATTGGCATTTTTCCACCGGCTGCTTTGTACTCTTCTTCGTTGATGTCCAGGAGCTTGGCGAGACCAAAATCGGTGATCTTGACACACCCTGGAGTTTGTACTAAGACGTTTCGTGCTGCCAAGTCCCTGTGGACAAGTCGTTTTTCTTCGAGATATGCCATACCTGGAAACGAAGAGAATTATTGGTAAACTACAAACTATTGATGATATATCTAATAAATATGTCCTCAAGTGCTCTTGTAGGTATAATAATACTATTAGTGGGCAAAGAAAGTTAACCTAGATCTAAAAAATAATTGCAGGTAAGTATTTAGGATATATTCAAGAACAGAACAGTCTCACGCAACTGTGACTAACTAAACGTTATTAGAGCACATAGAGATGTCTCATACGAAGAAAAAGAATATTTGTGAAACTCAATACGACGAACGTACCTCTTGCAATCTGTGTACACCAGTTCAGCAGATACTTGGATCCTATTTTCTCCCTGTTGTTCCTAACGAAATCCAATAGGCATCCAAGTGGCATTAGTTGGGTTACTAGCATCATGTCAGATGTCATACAAACGGCCAGCAGTTGTAGTAGGTTAGGATGATCGACTGTGGCCATAATGTACGCTTCTTCCAAGAATTCTTTGCTGGTATTTGCACCTGTCTCTGCTCGTAATACTTTGATGGCGACTGGGATCTTATTGTGTTCTCCTTCTGGTATCCAAACACCCTGTTGATCAATTCGAATCAAAATTAGATACTTTCAAAGATAAAAATATCTTCATAAATCTCATATTATACTCCTTAGCAAACTCAAAAATATTAACGATATTCATGAAATTCATTTCAGAATAGTTCAATTATATATCTATATTGAGTACAAATCAGCTCAATTTAAAATCTCACCTTGTACACGGTACCAAAAGCTCCAAATCCAAGAAAGCTTCCTTTCCTTATCTCTGTCTCCTTAATAATCCTCAACTGGGCAACATTTGGCAACACGTTGGTAGGTCTCAAAGGTTCGTCTTCAATAGCGGTCAATGTCAGAGTCATTTTCAAAGCGTTCTCCTTCTCCTTCATCTTCCTGCAGTAGCAGTACAAGAAAATCAAGATGACAACCACTATCATAAAGAATCCAAACACAGCACAAGCCACAATAAGCAAGCTCTTTCCACTATCCAAAGAAGTAATGAACATGGAAGCTGTCGATTTGTCACCACAGTAGGCGCTGGAATTCACTGGATAAGTCCTGTGGGGAAATTCTGGAGGACAGGTAGCCACACAGGTGAAACTATTGTTTGGACCCACGTCGTTGTCATCGTAAATTTTGAAGTTTTGACAGACTAGGCAGTGTTCTGGGCCAGGTCCTGTACATCCCCTGCATTCTGGATGACATTGCTTGCATTCCCTGGAAGTATCATCTGGATAGTTGTCGGAGGGACAATCATCCACACATTGCTCTCCATCTCTGTACCTTGCGCACCTGGTGCACATGAATACGTGGAAACCATAGCCTGTGCATGTTTCACACCTGGAGAAGAAGACAACAGGTCAAATAATTGTTTATGATAAGAAAGACGCAACTTTGAATATAGCATATTATAAGAGTTTGGTAAAGGAGGATGAAATTACCTTGGATGACATTTCCTGCAGATAGCCTTCCCTGCCAGAGGCTTCAAAAGTGACGCCTGCTCATGTGGCACCACCCAATCATCGTAATAACCATCAGGACAAGGTTCATCCTTCCTCAGGCATATATCCATGGAGTTCTCCCTCATGATGGCCTTCTCGCAGGAGTTGCAACCTTCAGGTCCTACGATGTTCTTCAAACCTGTACAACCGTCAACGCAGTTTTCATGGCATGATTTGCAGATTCCGTTATCTTCGTATTTGTTGATGGGACATTTGGAGACGCAGAAAGGACCGTCTTTAAAGTGTTTGCAGTTGGTGCAACGGTCTGCCGTTGGTCCTGTACAAGAGCCTCCGCATTCTTCGTGGCAAGGTTTGCATTCATTGTGTGTAGCTTGGTATGTACTGAAAAGATTGTCATTTACTACTGTGTCGAAGTGTTTGCAGAATATGTGGCTATTATTTATGGTGGAAAAATGGCTTATGTAGATTTGATTGAATTTTCTATACTAACTCAAAGGGTGCCGAAAATTATTACAATATTTGCAATATGCTCCAGCCAATGAGATTTCCAAAATGAATATGAATTGTTTACTTACCCAGATAGAGCGCTGCAGTTCTGCAAACAAGTATCTCCAAGCCTGAAATGCGCGCAAGACAAGCACTGATCAGGTCCAGCTCCCCAGCATCCATCTACACTACATTGATCATCACAAACCAACTTCTTCCGCTTACAAACACTGGGATCTGTATTATTGCTGATCATCAAACTATGTTCCTTACTCTTCTTTATTTTTGACCAGTTTATACTTGAAGCCAAACAAAGATCTTTATTCTCCAGAATGACAACAGTACCAGCGTTGATCTTTTTCAGGGATTTGAGTTCCAAGGACTGCAAGGATGTCTTCACGATATACAACGATGAAAAGTACTCGTGAAGTTCCCTACCTCCGATTATTTCTAGATTACGGAAGTAGGAAAGGTTTTTGAAATCTGGATGATTGGCTTGTATGTCTATAAATCCTGTCACTTCTTTGAGGGTGCTGAACACCTCTAGTTTGTTAGGATGCATCGCTGGGTATCTTTCACCAAATGTGTAGTTTGGAAAGATTTGTTGGTACGGATTGAAGCTGTTCTCTAATATGTGGAGATGACCTTCTATAACTGTGCATCCTCTGTAATTCTCTATATTACCAGAATGGACAGGTCCATCACTTCCTGGACATGTTTTTGGGCAAGGTCCTTCACATGGTATGCATTCTCCGTTCTTCGCTCTCTTTTGGGGAGGACATGTACGTACACAAGCGCCATTATCCTTGAGGAGATGTTCAGGACATTTCTCGACGCAAGTAGCACCATAAGCGTACTTTCCTTTGGGGTTTGGGACCCAAGAATAATTAACAGTGTTGTATATCTGCATCGGAGGGCATTCTTGAGTACATTCACCGTCGTTGTAGAAATTCTTACAAGCAATACAGTCGCCTTGTTTTGGCCCTACGCAACCTCCGGCGCAAAACAGATGGCAGCACTCTCTAGGTTGAGATCCAAAGCACCTGCCCCCAAAACACTGAGGACTACAGTTCACTTTCGAGAATTTCTGGCAATTTTCTTCTCCTTCGCCCCAACAACCAGCCTCACATTTTTTATCACAAGAGGGGCATATTCTTTCAGGGGAGGTGAAGTTGTATACGTAACTATACTTGGAGTTTGGGTCAGACATAATTTCTTCCCAGTTTATCGTTTTCACATGACATAGGTTATAATTGTTGAACAGTCCAATATTTCCGCTTAAGACATCTCTCAAAGCAGGCAGTTCAAGGGTGTACATCTTGGATAAGGATACTATCAAGGAGAATTCTTCACCTCCGTTGTTCATCCTGAAGAGAGTTCTTCCTCTGATGATTTGGAGCTTCGGTAGAACTATCCTCTTGATTTCCACGTGTGAGATCAGAACGTATCCCGTTACTTCCCTGATGTACTGAAGGAAACTGAGGTCTAAACTGTCGTCTTTCAGCCATGTCAGCTCAAGGTTACCATCAACGTATGTACAGTTCGTGAATCTGTCCTTGAGGTTGGCATAATGGTGTTCTCTATTGGAGGGAACCGACATTCGGGCATTGGTGCCGATGCAAACTGAAAAAAAAAAGTTCGAGTTAGTATGATGTTAAGTTTAAATTGTGGAAGGAAATTATGCAGATGACTGTTGAGCATTCAGTGTTAAATATATATTTTCATTGAGATCAGATCAGTTGGCTTAATAGATGTACATTTTTATGTATAAATGAATATAATACAAGTGCCTTAAATAAGAAATTATTATATAATATTGAAACCTGAAAAAGTAAACATTATAATCATCATTTTATTAACTGTTCATAATTTCATCTTAGAAATATCCAACGCTAAGTGATTGGAAATTATTCACCAAAGAAAGAAGTTCCTCAATATCATCTTCATTCTAAACGGGTTGTGAAGCGACTATAGAATTTCCGATTTCTAATTCCTATGTCAAATCTATCAATACCCAACAAGTCCGCCCACCAGTATCAAGTATAAACCAATTCGAACTCAACCTCCTCATCATATATACAACTTTTTAAACCTTCATTGCACTAATCGCTTGTCACTGTTTCTCTTTTCGTGCAGTTGGCACTCCCGAAGCTCTGTTTGGGTTACAATGGAATGAATTATTACTTCAAGTTGGCGTAAAACAGAGAGTAAAGACTGAATGTCTGCTACAACACACCTCTGGAAGATTGATATGGTGATGAAAAAATTACAAGGTGTTGTAGTAGGAGAGTTAATGTCCTAATAGCAATACACCGCCAACTCTATGGTTACTTAGTTATATACTAATACACAATAGATATTTTAATATTTTAGAAAAATGATTTCATACATTATAACGTCACATTTGGAAGAAATTAACACAGTATATGATTATGAAATATAAACATATGGCGGAGATGGTGTTCAAGTGGAGCAGAGAGTTATTTAAATGGATCTACCAAAGATCTAGATTATGTTTCTTCCGGTTTAAGTCCACCTGTCTCAATCTGTTTATTATCTTTGATGCAAGACTTGCTTTCGCCAACGTTTGTGTGGTCCTCGTAGGTCCTCAAGTTTCAAGATCGCACACGTTCATTTCAAGGCGAGGTGTTTTATTTTGTCCTTCATCTTCAAGAGATGCTTTTCCTTTAACGTAGAACTTTGCGGTTTGGATCTGTTGTTCATGCGGCTCGATAGAAGGTCAATTATTTCTTCAACGACTCTATTTTGCAAGAGTTGGTCGTTGATGTTAGTCAGTGAAAACTCCTTATATGTAGTTTATCCGAAGTGATTTGAATATTTATGAATGGATCTATCCCTTCCATCTCTTACTACTTCGTGAATGTCAATTATAGATTTTAACGTAGGCGTTTCTACTCAGTTAACGAACACTTTGTAATAATCATGGATCAATACAGGTTTTCGATTCTGGAAAGTTTTTTAATTGATCGTAAAGATTCTGAGTGTCGATATTGTAGCCCCGAGATGAAAACCAGTAATGAAAACATTAGCGCGCTTATTGAAACTATTTGGACAAGTTTTTTCGAATTTTTTTTAGGATAATAGATGAATAAGGTATATGCCTAATTGCTCTATCACTATATCACAATTTTTAAGTGCACTATAAATATTCAGCTTTTATCACTCCTTAACCTGTCTATATCTATTCTTTTTTTCTATTATCATTTTATAATCTGCATTTTTGAGAGCTCGTTTTGGTGTTCAATTGAAGTTACTGAAACTATGTATAAGATAGACCAAACAACTTTTTTATCAAGAAATTCGACCCAATGCATCTTTGTAAGTCGATCCCCAAACGAGACCAAAATTAACAATTAAAACATCAAATTTGACCGAGGCGCCGAAAGCTCAAAACAGCCAAGTGGTCTGTTACCAAAACAAAGATGCCCATTGTTTTCGTCCCAATACGTCCTGACGTTATTAAATCATTTCATCGAATAATAAGTTCAACTTTTTACGCCGCACCACAAAATCACAAAAACAGAACCATGACTGTCATAAGTAATAACAATAATTCATGTAGCTCGAAGCATGCTTCGAGGTCCTGTACATGCATTTCTGACAGCGCTGGCTGATACGGAGATCGCATTCTCCTTGGCTGTTTACCAATAAGATATGCGACTTGGGTTTAAATAAGCCAGAGGACAAGAAGAAGGCGTTGGAGAATGAAAATTGAGGGGTGTTGAACGTCTAGACCAATTGAATTCGATGTTGTCGGTGCAGATCCCTTTCATTGTTGCTTTTCTGGTGGACCTCGGTTTCGTTTGGCTTTGGACTATAGCAATAACTCGAGAAAAACCGATACGAGTCGAAACTTAGTAGGACTATGCATAATGGATGAAAGAAGGTTTACAAATTTCTGTACTTAGGAAGACATCTTTCCGTAGATATACAATAGGAATACCACAATTTGAAGAGTTTATAATGGCAACATTTATAATATAATTTTTTCGACATTTCTTATGTCTTTTGTGTTCACTAAATTTTGCCATTTAATAAGCGAAAGATTTTCAATAACGTTTAGAAATAGTTCAATTGTTTTATAAAAATCAGTTCTCATCAGTTCCAAGTCTTTCTCAACAATTAAATCTTTCTCGAACAACAACATGAATAATTTTAAGGGAAGATTTGGATTAACATCCTTTCATAATGCAAGAGGTTCGAGAACTGAAGCCATTAGACTACCATAAATGTCGTTTATTCTCTGATTTCGCCCATGGACCTGATAAATAATTTATCGAAAAATTGTGATGGAGCTCATTTTTAGTTGAATGGTTGAATAAACAAACAGAATTGCAGAATTTGGAGTGATGATGCAGTGCACGCGAAACTGTTGAGGAACTATTCCAGATAGAGTCTAGGAATTCATCAAGCCAAGTAGCTTGACGTTTTAACCAACTACTTGACTTGAAAATCAAGCTCGAGAAAAATTACATACTTGAGCTTGACTTGACTTGATTTTAGATATTTATTGCTTGACTTGATATCAAGCTACTTGATATTACTTGGGCTTGATATGCACGCGTCGCACGGCATATATTTCTGCAATCTCATGTGCACTTGGACTAAATAAGGGGATTCCTCTATCGCCGAGAGACTGAAGCATTCGCCAGTGTGACTTTATAAGTAGTTCTCTCACATTTCTATGAAATCTTTTGGTAGTTTCAGGAATATCTTTCCAAACATGACGAAAATGGCCAAGGATTTTTTATCAACGCCTGCATTTTCAGCTCCTGTTGAAAGACAATTTTCCAGAGCTGCTCTTACAGTTACAAACACCCGCAATAGGTTAGGCGACAAATTTATAATATGCCTCATGTGTCTTAGATCCTGGATGCAAAAATTATAGAATAAAACAAAGCCAGGGGGTTTCTCAATATTAAGAAACTCTATTGTTTGATAATTCTTTATTTTGTTATGATTTAGAGTGATTTCATTTATGTTTCTTTTTACTTGAAATCAAGTCAGCTCAAGCCATGTTGCTTGAAAATCAAGCCTGAAGCCCTAGTCAAGCCTGAAAGTACAGGGACTTTCAGTTTTTATACTAAGATGTCTGGCATCCACAGACTCTCAAATTACAATGTTCTCAAGCCACATAAAATCTCTCGTTCGATCTAGAAAATTTCCTAATTTTTCGCAAACAGGAAGATAGCCACCGTCTCGAGAGATCTCCATGGAAACAAGTCGAACAAGAGATCTACAAGTCTGATAAATCGAATCCAAAGGCCACTAATTAGCTGGGCAAAACACGGACAGACCCATTCCTGGGCTTGTCGCTTATAATTCGGGTTTCGTGAAAAATACCAACAGCTCGCCGAAGACCTTAAACAGCACGATTCACAGGATTCCAGAGAGTGTTCTGAAATCGTAACGATGTCTGTACACGATCGTACCAGATTGATATCGCTTGTGCGGTTGAAGTGAGCGGGATTCAGAATAAGACTGAAAAAGGTCGTTTTCTGCCGGCCGAGAGATCGAGAGTGAGATTTGTCTTCCATGTATATGGCGGTGGGCAGGGTCGGACTTGGGAAAATCTCGACGAAAGAGGCTGAACCTGCTTCATTGGAAATTTTTGGTTTAGTGTGTCTGATATGGTATTCAATAGCACATAATAATTAGGGATTCAAGCTACTTGACTCTAGCCATGCCAAGTAGCTTGAGCTTGACTTGAAATCATCTCAAGTTCAAGTCAAGTAATAGTTTCTCAATGTTAAGTCATGTTACTTGATAAATAAATAATTGACTCAACATTGGAAACTTCTACTTGAACTTGAGTCGATTTCAAGTCAAGCTCAAGCTACTTGGCTTGAGCTTGAGTCAAGTAGCTTGAATATCAAGCCAAGCCATGAATCCCTAATAACAATTACTGAGTATGAGTATAATAACGTACTTTTCAATGATAGTGAACACTATCATAGGGATAGATGAACATCTAGCCCAATAATAACTAGAAGCTTTCCAACTAGGAAATCTCGGCTTGACTTGAAATCATTTCAAGTTCAAGTCAAGTAGTAGTTCTTCAATGTCAAGTGAAGTACTCGAATTTATATTGAAAAAATTTCAATTGACTTGAACTTGAGTTGATTTCAAGTCAAGACCAAGTCAAGTAGCTTGAATATCAAGTGGAGCTGTAAATCCCCACTTCAAACTATGCATAATAAGCTAATTATTAGGATATAGTGTAAAACCTTCACTTTCAATTATATTTATCAGATGTAAATGGATTAATTCACCTATAAATACTATTTCAACTGACAAAAGATTGTATCAACCAGAATTAACATGAAATCATCCAAAATTAGGAATATTGTAATCAGGCTACCAACTTGGACTAAGCCAAAGTTTCGTCTATATATTTAATATTTATCAAGGCAAGGTCATATAGTCAAATGAAGATGAGTATAGAGAATATTTGAAATTAACTTTGGTAGATGTACAATAACAAAGAGAGAAGACATAAACACTAAAATGTCTATAATGAAATTGCAATCAAATTGAGTCCAAATTTTATATAAATAATAAAAGTTTCATATGAATTTTATATAAGTTATATGCGTAACTATTTGAGCAGACAATTACTATGTGAATTTCTTTCAGAATTCTTAATTCGGGGCTAATGTAATTATAAATGTCCATATTCTAGACACAACTCTTTGATAGAAGGTCATTTTGTTTTTTATGCTTGTTTTAGTTCAAATTGTTGTCCCAATAGAAGATGAAGTTTACAATACGTAGACTGTTTCAGTTCGATATAAACTCCAAAAAGACCACTTTCTGTTTCTGTCTAGTTCACACTTCAAGTGGGTCAATCGTCCTCGATACAGACCTGCTCTACGTACCTCCCAGAGCATACCAAGCGATTCTTGAAGATACGCGGCGCCACCATCAAGCGTACTAACGGTATTCGCAATAATTCTCACTCCCTCAACCCCGTGGCGATTCGCAGACTCAGCTTTTTCGCTTTTTCTGCAAAGTTACCTGTTCATCTAGCAGTCCGTGATCTAAGATCGGCTATCTCGAGATAGAGCGAGAGGAGTCGGATCAGGTAAAACGGCGGGCTGTAACGAAAGAGGACAAAGGGAAATAATAGGTTTCAAGAATATTTCTACGAAGTCTTTTATCATTATAATGCCAGGTGGACCGAACAAAAATGACGTGTGTCATTATGGAATTCGAGGATTTCTTTTAGTGGATTTTGTATGGAAGTTTTAGTTTCTTTATGGATAAGAATCAGAGAGGATGATGAGGGACTTTGAAAGATGAACAAATTCAACAAAATCACAAGATTCATAGTTGTGTTAATGAAAGATATAAAATATTTCTCTCTTCACATTATACCCAAAGACTATAAAGCATTTTGATTATGCCCAAGGGCATATTGTACTTAATAATGACATTAGTAACTAATCAATAAATTTGAAATAACGAACTGGTATGACATAAATTAATTCAAGATCAGAGACAATTGTTTCTGACAAGCCTATTGACAGTTCATATGATTGATCATCTCCTTAACAGGATTTTCGAATGATCACTTCTTGGCAGTATCGTGACATCATACAGAAGACATAAAAATTCAACACAAATATCCACAAAAGTATAAAAAACTTAGGAAAAGTTTTAAATATCAACAAAGGATTAAAAACAATTATCGTCGTTGTGATAACTATTTATATTACGTGAAATAATATCATCTAAATCAACTCTCACAAAATGACCTAACGCAACATCAGCAAACTACTTCTTCTTGGAAGTATCTATTTTTTTCAAAACGCCCAAAAGGTTCGTCATTTCCTCAAGAAAGCAGAGAAAGGTGCCCCGACAATTCAAGTGCACAATAGTGACTCCAGGTCCTTTGTTAACGTGTGCATAATACCTACGCCCATTACAGCATTAGGCTCACTCTTAATCTGAACAACTTCAAGGTAAACTGGCCAACCGTTCGAGCGTAGCACGGACCAAAATACCAGTCATATCCTCGCTCCATGACATAACTTTCAAATCCCGTGCCATAGATGATCGTAGCTTAAATACATCTCCGGGGAACTGCTGCAATTAATCTTCTACCGTGAAAGATTTTAATTGCTAAAAAATACCCTGTTAATTAGACGTTTCTATGTAGGGAGTGTGCTTGGCTTATGCATAAGTGCCACTTATGGGTTGATCGTACAGTGGTCAATTATAAAAATGGTTCTGTACCGATTGTATTGTGTAACAATTCATGAGTGACGTTTGGAAGATGTGAGAATGTTCAGGTAGAGTTTAATTTTGAGTCAGTACAGGTTTTTATTGGTCTTATAACCTAACTTTTGTTTTTCAGTTGAAACCACCGCGAATACGATTTTTTCTTGCTTTTTCTTTTATCGTTATACGTTGTGGGGTATTCTTTACGAACTTTCAAATGATGTATCACAATGGGATGGCTAGAGCGCAGGGGTTTGGTTATTTGGAGTTCCGCAAGGTTCTATTATTGTTCCACCTATATACACATGAAACATTCTTAACTATTTTTTCATACCTCTCATAACATGTTAAAAGACAACTCCATATGAACAGAAAATTCTACTAGCACATTACCAACTAAAATAATCTAACATCGTAAGAAGTGCCCACTTATGCACTCATTATGGCCTCAAACAACAGCATTTATACCGAGGAATGCCAACTGTATGCTGTAACATTATACTCATTACTGTTACATTAAAGATTATGGAACGCCTAAAAACTTTTCTGGTGAGGACTTTCCAAGAGATTGTAAACGGACGGCCAATTCCTTAATTCTTAATTACAACGATAAGCTGAGGACGAGTTTGTGTGAGCGGTTTGTATCTTGCTTCTCCAAGGAATCGTAGGTCGAGAGACATTAACATAAGTGGATTAAGGCCATAAGGAATTGAATTGGAAAGAGGAGGCCTAGACGTTGGGAAAACATGAATCGTGTATTTTATATCGAGTTCGAATCTATATGGTTAAAAACGGCATTGTTCCTCCAACTTTGGAAAAAAGTAAATAAATGAAAAGATTTGGAAATAAAATTATTTCAACTAGTAGAAAGTATTGAGAGATGGAATGGAAATATCTGAATAAGTTACGGGGATAAAAAAAAATTTCGAGATATATTTAGAAACCAACCAATACAATCCATAATATGAAAAATAGAAAGAAAAGCACTGATGTGAAGTTAGGACAATTCGAAAGATACAGACATTGTGATGATCGATTCTTACGCGAGCGCTCAAAAACGTCCAAAGGTAGCATCATAAAAGTGAAGGTACGTTATTACTTGGTTGGAAACAATAAGAAATGTCAACTTGTCCTGAATTTAACACCTATGAGGCATTTGTAACAATATATTGCAATTGCTCAACACTATTTATTTGCTGAGCATGAACTAATTGCTTTGAAACTTATGTTGAAAACGCCAGTCTTAGTATATTTGGATTCTATAAAAACCTTAAGTGTTCTCTTTATGGATGTTATTAATTTAATTCTTCGTAAATTTGATTCATTTGTCCCCCAATGTTTGGCTGTTAATATTGGTATATTGACCATGGTGTGCAAACAAACAATGAAAAACCGGTATTATTGAAATTCGATGAAACTCTGATTAGATTTTTATTACGATATTTTCCAATTTCGACTGCATTTTTCATGGATAAATGTCGAAGTGAGGAAAAGCTGACCCTTAGATAAAATTGCACACTATTCAACATATTATTCAGAACAGCCACATATTAAATTCTGCCAAGATCGATTTGAATTTTTAATCTCACTAAAGTCGATTTGGCAAGATGAGGTGCAAGTCACGATTCTTCAATTTTTTATTTTCAGATAGCGAACAGATTGTAGCTTCATTACGAAGTACATTTCATATTAATCAGACACTCGAGGGTATTTTAGATGGTATACCAAAGATATCATTGTCTGGCCATGTCAGAAAGTAATAATTACTGTCTCGAATTCTAAATGTTGATAATAATCTAAAATCTTTCGTTTATTGAAACGATTAGTAGCATTTTACAATTTATAAGGGTCGAATTTCAGAAAAAAGACTATAATTCTCAGTTGTTGACGAAGCAAAAAAAAAGAATGTAACCTACATAGCTTCTCTTTCATCATTTTATAATGAAGCCATAAATATTTGAATGTTATTCTTTCAAACCTCCCATTTTCGAATTCAAAACATTCCATAACATCCATAATAGTGTATGAGAATCGAAAAAGTTGAACAAAAAGCTCCAATTTTGATATTAATCACAGCAAACTGAACTAGATCTACTAGTTGGAACGGAAGAGAGTAATAAAATGAAACGCAAACTCCAATAATGATCATTGATTCCAGAATACAGGTTTTTGTGGGCTGTCAGCGAATGAATGATATATTGAAGCAAAAATATTTTCCAATCAATCGGTAACTATCATACGCTAAAAAATTATTCAATCTAATGATTTTTTGTCAACATCAGGTTGCGTATTTTGATAGAGTTCATTATACAGGGTGGCCATTTGAAAACGAAACAGACGAGATTACAGACGAAATAAAGTTTTTCGATAGAAATGCTCGGACAGGTCGATTTCTGTTTCGAGGGGGACAACTTAAGATGTAGGTTACGGACGCATAGCGCTTCAACCCTTGCTGCTACAACCCCCACCCCCAATTTTTGAATAGGGAAGATGGGGTGAGTGATACCTCAATTTAAAGGTATTTTTATACTGATTTCAGCACAGTAATTGTTTTTTCATTTTATGCATTAGTTCTCGAAATATTCATGCGTTAGTTAGTTAGGGAGGAAGCCACAGTCATGGTTGTTTTGAAGCTCAAAATGTCGATTTTTCACAAAACACTACAAGTGCCATGAAAACACTACTTCATTTTCAAATACTTAGTCAAGAATATTTCGAGAACTAATGCATAAAATGAAAAAACAATTACTGTGCTGAAATCAGTATAAAAATACCTTTCAAATGAGGTATCACTCACCCCATCTTCCCTATTCAAAATTTGGGGGTGAGGGTTGTAGTAACAAGGGTTGAAGCGCTATGCGTCCGTAACCTACATTTTAAGTTGTCCCCCTCGAAACAGAAATCGACCTGTCCGAGCATTTCTATCGAAAAACTTTATTTCGTCTGTAATCTCGTCTGTTTCGTTTTCAAATGGCCACCCTGTATATCGAGTAGTAAAAGTGATACTTTCCCGGATGTAGTTTTAATATGAGATATACATACTATTTTTTTTTAAATAAAGTTTTTCGAAAGAGGATTTTTTTTTAATTTTCGATTATCTACAATCTCAAGTTTTATAGGAGAATAGCTCAAAATGTCTTTTAGATAATCCAACTATAAGTTATAGCGTGAGTTCAACGTTTTGTATCTTGAATCGACAGAGATTTGTGGTCTTAATACCTTATTTACATATACTTCTTATAGGTAAAAAGCATTTATAAGAAGGTGGTCTTGGTGTGAAGAAATATTCTAATCCCAATCTCCAAAAAGCCAACTATTTAATTTGTCATGACAGGAATCCAATGAAAAAATATATTAATTTATTCATGAAACGAGATTTTATATGGAAGTGTATTCCATTTATTTGGTCATATCAATTCAACCATCATATCGAAAAATTCCGAATAAAGAACATTAGTCTTGTAAACGATTTAGATATATCTAACGATTATCATTGATAAATATCAAAAGGATCTGTTAATTTTTATGTACCTTTATCGAAAATTGCAGTTTTGGTTCCCTCCAAACTCAACTCAATTGCCTAATTTGTTATTCTTAACAATTCAAACTTTTTAAGTATGTTCCTCGCCATGATAAGTTGTCAAACTAATGAAAATATCATATAATGACATTTTTAACCTTCCTTATATGGCCTCTATGGCCTTTTCAAACATCGACAACAAAATATGCTATTCTAGGAATTTTCTGCCAATTTCCAACACCGCTAAATTCCAGGTCCGCATTACCTCCAATAAAAATTCTTCGTTTCTCTTTGTTCGTCCAATATGCTAATCACTGGCACATTCCATCTTCAGGACGCTTTTCATTTCTTCACATGTTCAAACAATTAGTTGAATAAACACACACCTGCGTGTACGTAGACGACGTGCTTGGAAATAAACCCAACAAGTTTTAAGAGTTCCTGGTAGAGAAACATTTGTACGAATCGTAACGACCTGTGAGGTTTGAGGAAAAAGACAATATCTTATGATTAGTTCAAACATTCAATATTGATTTTTGGCAATACGGACCTTGAAGTTGAACTTGTTTGGTAATGGGCCGTAATCAGTGTTATGTCTTGATCAAATATTGGGAGTATAGAACATTTTAATGGATGTAAATACCACACATCTCGCGTTTTGTCTGTCAGATAAACCTTACAGGTAATATGTCTAATTTTGTTCATGAAAATTAAGTTCAAATTACTCTTTATGAAAGTGGTCTAAAAATTATTTTAGAAAGTACTTCAGATGATATGAATATAACAACAGCAGTTTTATAACGGTGTCCTTCTCCTCTCTATCATAATTCCTTCTTTCTTTTGTATAATCGATGAGGTGGTCAATACATAATAGAGTAATAAATCAAGTTATGCGAACATATGTGAAGGTAAAATACTGAACATGTGGCATACGTTGGAACAACTGAAAGCTCGATAGGTGGTTAGTTTTATGAGCTATTGACAGTACAAAGTATTGAAAGGTTCTCCGAATTAATGCAGTTGGCATTGACATGAACAAGGCAAGTTCATTTTGTTAATTGTCTATCACAGTTTTGAAAATAAGATTGAGTGAAAAAAATTTCTGTTTGAAATTTGCTTGCTAACTTCGTTAGTTCTATAGATAAAGTAGCTAGACGTCATATCATAAAAACAGCAAGTTTTGTATGCAATGACACCAAAAGGGGCAAATAGGAATAGCCAGAAATTTATATATGTTGTTTGACTAACTACCAGAAGATTTATTTGAAATGACAGGCACTCTACATGGTTGTAACTGCCAGACACCATTAAAGTTGACGAATTTTAGGGTCAATTTACATCATATGTATAAGATGAAATTGGACATTGCTACTTGACTCTGCGTATATAAACTTTAGGCTTTTATACCATGACGTAAGTCTGACGTCACGGAATCCTGTAATTATTTTCAGGTGGCAATACTGAAAAAATTATCAAGTTAGCGTTTTTATTTGTGGAATAGTAATAAGCTGCTATATTCCCTATGAGATTAGATCTCAATATTCAACTCATGCCGGGTTTGAAAGAGTGGTAGAAGTGCAAGTCATCTTTTTCTTTCATTTAACATTCTCGATACTGAGATACCTCACCGCCTGTAGCTGTTTCACAATATTAATTTCATATTATCAATCAAACAACAGACTTTAAACTTGAACTCAATTCATCGGACAAAAAACTGTACACAAAAGATCTTTTTGTCTGTGAAGAAGAGCTTGTGGTACCTTCTATTATGGAAGATATTCACACGATTACTTTCAATAATGTATGTTATAATGGTTTATTGTAACCTCATATATGATTTGAAATTAAAAGAATCGTATCCAATGATATGCATGATACCAACAAAACTTCAGCAAGTTTAGGTGTACAAATAAAGCAATAATGATTTATTTATACCAATTACTCAAGAATCCATGAGAAACAAGTCACAAAACAAGTCACATAATGATGTGTTAAATTACCACTGCATGCAATGATTGTTAGGCAACTCAGGTGATACTCGTATTCCCATTGGTCTACGTCTTTAAAGCCATTAAAATCTAATATCGTACGATTCTCTTCTGTTTTCCACAGACTCTCTTGATCTTCCAGACCTCAATCAAGAAGAGAATACTAGCCAAACAAACTCCAACAAGCCAAGCAAAGAAGGGAGCCAATAAAGTTCGCATCTTCAAACGTTGAAAATTACTGAAATCATTTTCATTTTCATCGAATTCGTCTTGGTATTTTTTCATTATTCTCTGTATGAATCCGTAGTCTTTTAAGATGCCAATATAATTCCTCATATTCTCGATGAAGACGTTACCACGTAAGAAGTTAAATCCAGATATACACTTCATGAAAGGTGGATATAGAGGCTTTAGCAAATTTCTACCGTCTTCGTCCAAGAACGAAGAAAACCAAGACATAGTTTCGTAATAGGACATTAGAGCAGCAGTGTCCTTTCTGAAAGCTACCATACTCGCCCAGGATTCCCCTCGATTGTTAGGTTTTTGCGTATAATTCTTCAATTTGGGATAGGTGCTCTCCAAAAAGTTTCTTCTAATTTCGCCAAAGTGTAGACTCAAACCTGAATCCAAGACTTCTTCGAATGTTTGAAACGAAGATTCATACATCGGTGGTCCCAAAATAAGAGCTGCAAGTCTGCTCTTGTAAATCGTCGTGAATACAGATATCATCAAGAAGACTGCCATCAGAAGAACGAACTCAGGATTATGATGAATACGAACTCTGCAAGGTTGTTCTAGAAATATTCTCAGAAAGACAGTGAATTTTTCACGCAGGTTGAGTTGGTTTTTCCTTGACTTGTTAAAGATTTTCTTTTTTGGTAAATTAAGGACACACCAACCTACAACAACGATGATTGTTGTGAGAATATAAGCTAGCCAAACATGTGAAGGGAATATTTTTATAGGGTATTTCCACTGTGGTAGTTTTCGTGACCTTGGTATGAACCATACGTCATTGTCGTCGTTGACAGGTGGAATGACATCTAGGACGTTTTGAGCTTTGTCTATAAGACGTTGCACCAAGTCACATTCTCCGTTCTTTAGAATTGTTGCAGGATATAAATTCACCCAGGCTTCATTTTCATCTGTATAGTCGAAATGTTTGTAATATGGCGTCACTTTCATTAGACCTAAGACGAAATCCATTAGATCTATACTGATACCTCTGTTGCTGGTAGAAGTACAATTTGGAGCTTCGCAAAGTACATAGGGTCTTCTTAGAATGACACAGATGTTTAAAACTTCAGGAGGTTTACGAACTAATTTAGTTTCTTTTCGAAATGGTGGTTTGATGAGAGGATTTTGAGGATCACAGATAAGAAAGTCTGTTGTGTTATAAAATATCATTCTCGAAATATGTTTACCTTCGAATTGTCCAATCAAACTTGACTTATTCCCATTTATTGATATGTATAAGGCAGCCGGATTGTAGCTACCTATGTTTTCAATCCACTTCATGAAATCTTTGGTGTTTTCAACCAGATTAATCAGGTAAACATCAGGGGTCATATCAGGAAGTGGATCTTGATTATCGAGGAAATCACTGGAGAATCTTATACAAGGTGCGTACACTCTACCATCGAAGTCCACGGAAACTAAACATTTAACATCTCTCCCAACCGTTGATTGTATGACAGCAGTCATGCAACGAAGTAATTCATATGTTTTCAAGAAAGGAAGGAAATTATTGACGTACATGGCTGTTTTCGAAACAAACGATCGAATGTAGGTGCTGTTTACTAAATTGTGTGTGTGATTTCATCCAGTTCAATCATAAATCACGAACGAAAGAAGCTTGTAGGTTTTGTTCCGGTGTTCGAGCATTTTTTCGATACGCTGAACATCAATTTCCTGTTTTTTGATTCGTTCGCATATCATTAAGAGTGTTGATAGTGAGAAGGACAGATCTTAACAGCTCAATGAAGTGACGAGATAGTTTTATTACAATTAGAGATTTACCGATACATGTTTCTACACATTGTCAGCAAATGGTTTGGTCATTTGGGCTTATCATTAACACCTTCAATATTAAGAGTTTATTTAATCTTTATTTGATGCATTGACAACCCCAAATATTTATGAGCAAACCACAAACTGAAGTTTCACTTAGGATAAATGACAGCTTTGAAATAAGGTCTAAAGCAGGCGTCAAAAGGGGTATAAATATATACATGAACATAGGTGTCAAAATAGGAAAGAAAATGATAAAATGTGTTAAGAGGATTCGTGACAAGATAACGTCTAAGGATTATTTTTTTTTGCAGTTCAGGTACTTTCTGGACAATACGCATCTTAAAGGTTGTTTATTTTACTTTGAAATTATCGAAATTCGGACCCCCATGCCTACCAGTGTCGGCGGTACCTATAGGTAATTTAAGAAACTTTCCCACTTTGATATTAGGCCAATAGTAAAGTTAATGATTCTGAGCAGTGTTTGAAGCTATTCAAGTGCAATAAGCTGAATTTTGCGTCGATATGTGACAATGGAAGAAACATGGCTCCATCATTTCACTCCGGAATCCAATCGACAGTCAGCTGAGTGGACTGCACACGATGAACCGAATCCAAAGCGAGGAAAAACACAGCAGTCATCTGGCAAGTTTATGGCATCAGTATTTTGGGATGCACAAGGTATAATATTCATTGATTACCTCCAAAAGGGCCAGATCATTAACAGCGATTATTATATAGCGTTATTGGATCGTTTAAAGGATGAAATCGTTAAAAAACGGCCCCATTTGAAAAAAAATAAGGTGCTGTTTCATCAAGACAATGCGCCGTGTCACAAATCAATGAAAATAATGGCAAAATTGCATGGATTGGTCTTGGAATGGATTCTGCATCCACCATATTCGCCAGATCTGGCCCCCAGCGACTTTTTCCTGTTCTGAGACCTGAAAAGAATGCTCGCTGGGAAGAAATTTAGCGCCAATAAAGAAGTAATAGTCGAAACTGAAGCGAAAGACAAATCATATTACAAAAATGGTATCGAAAAGTTGGAAGATCGCTATAATCGCTGTATCGTCCTCGAAGGCAACTATGTTGAATAATAAAATCAAATTTTGTCAAAAAAAATGTGTTTAACCATGGTAGACCGGGGACTTTTCAATTGGCCTGTTATATATCGAGATTATGAAGTATAGTAGGTATTGCAAAAATGTCTGCTTACATACTCGATCTCGCAGACTTGTAAAACCATTACGATGCACCGTAGGAATTGCAATTACCGTCCAATAAATAAATTAACCTTTTCTCCATACACCGATAATAGAAACTCGCTCTGCGTTGAAAAGTGAACCAATTAAATCTTGAAAACACACACTTGATTACTTTCCTCCCATTTGGCTCTCACTATTTGGGTCAGCTTGATCGACTACAACTCGTTTGGTATCGAAAAATGTCTCTGGCTTTACTTTCATTTATAATCCCCGTGCTTAAAAGGACGCCGACTTGCGATAGGCCTTTCGGCAATGATATAAGGCTCGGGGATCTCTCACATACCGTATGTTCGGCTTGCTTTCCGTCTGACATTATTTGGTTGGAATTGTACACTTAAATTTACCGTTCAATGGTTTAATGATCTTTGCTGCGGTAGCATTTCGTCTAATTAGCGGATTTCTTGTTGCTTTCACGTGCATATTTCGATTAGGGTCAGGTGCTTGCGGTATGCTTCTTTTATTCTTTTTTTTTTCTGCGAATTTTCAGTTCGAAATGAAGATGAAATTTATCTGACGACGCAGCGCTCAGCGTGGTCAGTATCCGAATGGGAGACCACTCTATCATACTTATTTAGCTAACTTAGGAGAGCTACTATTTGATGTTTAGTGCTGTAGATTTGCTAAAATAGAGCAGAGATAATAAAATGATGAAATTCTTCAATTCGCCTTGGTGATTTCCTCCAATTTTTGTGCAATAGGTATTCTTTTCCACGTCTTTTTTCTCCTCTCTTCATTCACTGAATTAACACATGAATGTGATATTTCTTTCATTCTTTACTAATGAATATGATAATAAAATAAAATTGTGCAAATTTTGTGACATAATTGAATGGTCGTCATCTTTGTTCATAATAAAAATGTGGCAAGTTTTTTCCATTGTTTCAAATTCCTCTTTATCAGTTGAATTTCTGAATTTTATTCGGTTAATTACGAAAATTGAATCAATACATAATTGTAAAAACAGAAATCCTCAATAATAAAGAATGAAATAATTTACATGGATTGATATTCAGCTCGCACTTGAACTTGAAATATCTACTAATTTTTACTACTTGATTTTCTAATTCTATGTCGGTATTGATACTTTTTTATAATTCCCTTTTTTTTCAGTTGCAGCTGTAATAGCCTTTTTTGAGCTATTCACTATAAGCTAGAGATAAGAGTTATTGGGTAGTTCAAAGTTTTTTGAATGTCGAATTCAAACTGTGAAAGCTAATTAAATGAAATTTTGACTGTTAATATCTGTGATCATCCCCATCGACCCTGCAGAGTGCTGTATCATTTGAAATTATACAAGTTGAATCCCAACAATTTGCTCAAGTGTGGGAGAAAATTCAGGTAAAAATCTTAAAAAAAAAGTACTATCTCAGATTCTCCCAAACAGCTACCTGAAAAATAAGTATGGGTATTCTTGGTTACACCTGGCACCTACGGAACCCAGTAGCCGGCTATTATACAGTTCTAGTTCCACTTCATTATCTCAGACTTCATCAAAAACGGATCTACTATTCTTGTTATAAATATAACCACCTTTCACGTCGACCAAGAACAACACAATAAACTTTCTCATGTTCTTAGGAACGAATAGCCAAGACGTTGAATCTAGGTTATGAATCGGTATGAAATTACGTCCACAAGGCATATTTGCAATAATAATTCTGCTAATTCAGACAAGTATGTTTGTAGAAAGAAAACGCCAGCCGCAATTTCATGTACTTAGTACTTGTAGGTTGGGAATAACTATTGCTTCTTGACGTAGTGTGTTCTAAATAACTATTATAATGTAATGGAATAGATTTTGAATCGTCAGAGCAGGTTTTTCCGCGAAAATTGTTATGAAATGTAAACATGTTGTCGTAAAAGATTGGAGATTTTATAATATCAAACCAGGCTCACATGGAATATCATGTGAGGTCATTATAATGTTGTTATTAATTTTTCCTTTCAATACACACATACAGCTAAAGAGGCAGTTATTGTCAATTCTAATTTCGAAATATGTACTTCAAAATTTACGCAAATACAACATTGTTTATAGGGTAACTACTTATTGTTGCAAAATAAATCAAGATGATTATTTGAAAGACCTTTTCTTCAATTTAATTTGTGATTTAAGTAGGTAGTACAATTAATAAAATATGATTTTCGTTTTGTATTATATGTTCATTAAGGAAATATAATTTTCTTCTTACTCGGAAGACTTCTCTTTTCTTTTCTCCCTTTTTTTATTAGCAAAGAATCGACGAGTTCATCAGCATACCATGAAATTACTTTTGAAAAAAAACCTCTTAAACATATATTTGAAAACATTAATCTAGAAAAATCTATATATTAATTCTGTGAATCAATATGGAGAGGTGATTATTAAACGAATAAAATAACCTAGAATTAAAAGCATTATGACACCATGCTCTATAATTTATTATTGAATAATTTTCGATATCCTCTCCTGAACCATAGATTACAGCATCCGGCGGTACTTTTTGAAATGAATCGAATGGATCTTTTTCTATTGCCGTAATTCTATATATCCATATATACCTGTTGCTACCGTATTTACTAAGTTTCCGATTATAGCTATCAGTTTCATGGGATCTTTCAACCCCTTACTTCCTTTATGTCGATTTCAATGGCCGATGGCACAGTTGGAAAGGAAACAGATTGTTTGGGGGCCTTTTATTTCCGATTTTAAGACGGCATAAGGTGAACATAGATACAAGGTGGGGGAGGAATGTTCTTTTCGTTGCAGATGGTCAACTTTTTAGAAATGCTTTCAAAACAAATTTTAACGCCGCCACTGGATTTCTATTCTAGGTAGTCTAGATTATAAATATTGAACAAATGTTTAACTTTTTTATGTTAACTAAGGAAAACGACTCGAATATATAGTAATTTCTCCTTTTTAATACAGAATATTGAAATAGTGGACATCTACCGAAAAACATACATTCAGAGTGTTTCTAAATTGGAGGTACTAAGGAAAAGGATTTATTTGATGATTTCAAGAGAAAAAAAGTCCTATAAACATGAACCTGCAAACGCTTTGTTTTCGAGATACACGGTGTTTCTTGAGACCCTACTTTTTTGTGATTATTATACCAGTTTATCGATTCTTTAGTAACCTTCGCTACAGATTGGTTAAATATATACCAAAACTTATAATTCATTCATTCATCACAGCTTACTAACTGGAACTTTGAAATTATTCATATTTTCCTGAGTATTACTTGAAAATTATTATTTTTCATTTATTTTCTCCAGTTCGGTAGCAGATAGGACAAAACTACAAGATACCAAAAAGTGTAGTTCCGGACCAAAGTTACTTTTTATATTTTTTTAGAACTATCATTGGTCCACTGAAAAAAGTTCTAGAGGAAAAAGCGGGCACTGTTCCGAAAAAAATATCACCCTATAGATTTGCATTCAAAATGAGCATATCATATGATAAAATTATATCTATGCAATATTTAAGTTAATTATCTTGTGAAGGAAGGTACTATGAGACAAAAACTTGAAGGAATCAAACTTTAACACCCTTTATCTCAATAACAAAGCTTTTGCGATCCGAGGAATACGTCATTTTCGTTTGTACATCCAATTTAGGAACTCCATGTACACACTAATCTATTTTGTATTTTCTATTGAAGAAAACAAGTTACTTAGAAGTGGTAATTCAACTTTTGGCAAAAAAGTCGGCTACAACAATATCAGGGAAGTACAAAAAGAGTTTTTGGAGCAGAGATATTGTTGTATGAAATGCAAATTCAGCAAATCTGGTATTATCAAAAAGAATAATGTAGTGTATCTCATTGGGCGCGATCTTTGAACAATCAAAAAATTGTAATGAAAAATTTACAACATTCCCCTCAGTTTTTATAGTATAGAAAGAGAGTGTGGAGTGTATTACGTATGGAACTTTTACAGAATTTTCTGATAAACCTTAATTGGAATTTCAAACATAGACTTTCGTCGCTCTAATTCTCCATTCTTCCATTGTTTACTAATTTTGACGTAGGCTCCAACACAAACATCAACCTCAGTTCGAAAACGTATTGAATTCAACAAATCATTATCTTTAAATTTTCCCAAACAACGGACAATTCAAATAAAAAAATCCAAGTGTTTACAAAAAGTCGAAAATTATATTTACACGAATCTCAACGATCTTCAATAATTCTCATACGTATTATTCCAATTCAAATAGACTATCGTACAGGAAAAAACGCTTGAAATTTATCTTTTACTCAACTATTTTTGTCAGATGCACAGGTGAGCATCGAAGAATTCCGCAAAAATTTAGAGGGATAGACTTCTATTCTTTTGAATCTCTCGAGGACAATAGTTCTTAACGGAGAAGAATAACCTTTCTACACAAAAGAACCGAAATACCTGAGCCAAGTCGAGGGCCATTTCAGTAAACCCAAAACAGAGACTTTCAAGTGGGAGATGCTATATACTCGATTAGATCATGATGGTCTTTTAAGCTCCAACTTTATTACAGGTGGTAACTATGCTTATAAGAAGTGAATACATTGAACTTTTCAGGTATAAGTATGGTAAAAGCTTATAAAACTCAATGCATGTATGTAATTGTTTTGAACTACAGCTTTGAAAAAATGACCAACAAAGCTAAGAGAGCTTTTTATATAGGTAGTAGTTTTTTAACATTGAAATTGAATTTGGTTGCCATGCTGGATTGGTTTTAACATACGTTAAAGCACAGGAGCTTTTTAATAGGATGATTTTCTATATTTAACGAAAATCAAATTGCTTAGAAGCTAAGGTAAATGAGAAATCACGATACTGGTTTAAAAACACAACAGCGAAGCAAAAACATTTCAGTGTAATGTAATGATTTGGAACAATTTTTTGTTTCACGATAAGTATAATCTCTATTTACTAGGGTCTACTACTATTTACTCGTTTCAAGAAACAGTTAGAAGTATTGCGTTCATTCGAATACTAAAATTAATTTGATTTGGCAGTTTTCTCAGAGATTCTTTTCATAGGTACAAACATATAAGATCTTTTTATCAAATAAACTTCAATATTCCATTTCTAGAGCAATCTTATAGATCAAAAACATGAATCTGTAGTGTTTTATCAGTTCTGTTCATTGTCGTTAAATTTCCAAGCAGTCTTCTCAAAGAATAAAAGTTTATTCGATAAAAAAGCTACGTATGAGAAAACACTCGCAAAGAACAAATATTTGATACCTTTTGTTATACGCTATAAAGGTACTGTAAAACCTTTAACTGTGCGTCTTAGATTCTAATTCAATTTTTCCTAAAAATGAAAGACTAGAAAACACTATGATTCAACTCAAGATCGAGTATCAATACCAGAGATTGTTTAAATAGGTTTTCATATGTGCTGGCGAATTAAAGAATGAACAGAGTTACAGTAAAAGCCACGCTAGTTCTCCATAATAAAACAATATAACAAAACTTTCGTTTCTTCTCATGAAACATGGATCAATTTTCATCTGACAAGGTTCCACTGAATACCGAAGAAACCTCTACATTCCACACATGTTTACATGACCTCACTCTTACAAAAAAAACCAAATTATCTACGATATTGCGTTAACACCGTTTCTGCACACTCTACCGAGAGACTCACTTTTTCCCTTGTTGAGGTTCCTCTCCTGATTCCTCTCCCTAGCGTAATCCCTGATTGTAACCGATCTGTCCCTATCCTGCAAATGTCTTTGCAGGCTCTTGGCCGCGTTAACATTAACATGATCCGTCTTCTGTCCACTTTTATGTCTTTTGCCACAGTCCACACTCACTAGCACCAGGAGAAAGAGCACTCCAACGAGGTGGTACCTCGATATCGTTCCCATACCTGGGGACATCATCCGCGGGTTCTCGCGGTAGGTCACATGGCTCGCGGTCCAGCCTGCCTTGCGGTCGCCACGGTACTGGCGGTACGCATTGGCCTGTTACTGCGGTACTACCTGGTATCTGGCATCGTGCTGTAACAGAGAGAACTTCGGTTAGTTTACCTGGGCAAGAAGAAGAATAGGCGCGCACAGGTGAGATGCGTAGTCGGGGCGGTCGTTGTAGGCGAGCGGCAAACCGGGCAGTGGAGTGGAGGGGGACGGTTGAGAGAAAGAGACGGATATTTGGCACATTTTCTCGCGATTCGAATGTTGTTTGAATTTTAAGTGCTTGTGTAACGGAAATCGGAATTTTTGTTGGGATAATTGTCGGCCCGTGTTTAGGCGTTGCGCCTACTTTGGTTTGGTGTTGTTTGGGCTTTTTTGTTGGTTCAGGGTTAGATGCAATTGATTGCAGGTGGCTGGTTTTCGTGGTTGTTTGTAGTTATGATTATAGAATGTTTAGAAAATCGTTAATTATGTTTTGATTATTATTAACACACCTGAGCAGCAATTAATAACAATTACAGACAAAGGTATATACGAAGACGAGAAGTCTATAGCTTCCTCTCGTCATTCATCCACCAATTGAGTCCTTGAACATTGGTGTTTTCTTTCGATAGTCTGCTTGAGTTTTCCGTAGTGTTGAAGAGGAAGCTTGAAATTATTATTCTATATTCAGGGTGATTCACCGCGACGCGATGGTCTATTAGACGTTCATGAAAAACTTATCATAATTTTGTGCTGCAAATTTGCAAGTTAGTGTTTGAGACAGTGATCTTTCTCCCTGAAATATATTCAGATTTCTACAACTACCGATTTTACAGGACACAGACTACTACTTCTTTATTTCAAATCGCACACGCAGTTTATTATTGCATCATTAGATAGCTTTTTTATGACAATTTCAGCAATACGCCATATATTGGGTAAAAAAAACTCAACAGTTCATGAGTTAATGGGATTCTTATGAAAAAACGAAGGCAACGAAGACTTTTTCATATTGGATTCTGCAAATACTTAGTAGGTTTTATAAAACTGTTTGCGGTTTGGACCAAAAATGTACAGGGTGTTCAACAGAAGACCATGAACACAAATGAAGAATGAAGACAACACAAATTCATGAAAACTCAAAATTTTCAAATAAGAAACTATATTTTTTATTATTTCAGTCAATTCTACGTATGAAAAAAAAGGAGTTACTCAAGCAAACCCTATACCTAAAATGAATTCTTTAAAAGTTATCGAGGAAGAATTTAAAATGAGGAAAAACCACAATTTCTAACTGTGTGAAGTAGTCTGTGACCGGAATACTCAGAAGGAAGCTAAAATTCGATGAAAATTTAATTGGTTTATGGGTTGCTCAAGAATCTCAACGAACAATTACTTACAATTCATGAAATGTCGAATTTAGTTATCGAATTATAGAATTTTAGTTTTTTTCTCGAGACTTCTGAAAAAATAATGCCATTTTTAATTCTTTCAGAACACTCTAAAGAAGTGAGTCAAAATTATTTTAGTAGGTAAATAAAAAACCATAATTATCACTTCAACAGGGGTCTATATCTCGAGAATGGCTCATCTTATCGAAAAAAACACATGACACAATATTTACGTAAAATTTATTGGTTTTCTAGAAAAAATTGCCGAAATTTTTCACGGATTTCTGAAAGAACAGTAAATTAGAGTTTTATGAATTACACCCAAATATTTTTGAGGAAACTACCTTAAAACTTTTTCTGTGAAGAAAATACTTGCTATATTGCGTTTTTACCAGCTCAAAATCGAAATTTGTAAGTTTTTGTAAGTTTGTAGTGTTTTTAATTGGTTCTTGTTATTTACTTCAATATTTCTTGAGTTATTTCAAAACTTCAATTCACGTGTGAGGAGTAAGACGTATGCTTTTTGTCGAGAAAACTGAGAATTGCATAAAATATCATACCTAAAAGGTGTTTTGATTCTCCTCATGTGTCAAATCTTTCAGCACATATTGAGGCAATATTCTTTCACTCTCTACAGCAATTTTCATAGCTCTGAAGTGGGTGAAAATATGTTTCAACGGCCAGCGCCATCTGTGACCAATTCTTTCACGAATGGAGTTGACTACACCCTATTTATAACACTCTTGGTTTCAAACAATTTCGAAAACTAGGCATATCACTGTGCAAGGGTACGTGACAAATCAATTGGAATTCCCCTCGACCCAAACTTATAATTTACCAAATGAAATTTCAATTCGAACTAGCCATAGAATCCCATAAGAACCGCCCACCAATGCCCGCAGAGATGCAATTATCCTGAATCTATAGGTGTTCCAAATAACAATGCCGCCAGATTCATCTCGTTTGAAATTACAGTCCACCTTCGCCGATTGCTTCTACGAAATTCCTAGAGGGGAAAGGGAAGTTCATACACGATTTTTATTATTGGATCACGATTCTGAGACAAAGAAGAAGAAGAAGGAGAAGTTGATGAGGGATAAATCGATATAAAGGGTTTTCCAATAAGAGGTTTCATTTTGAATAGCCCGCTGTCTGGGCGTTTGTCACTTGTGAAGCTGTCATATTTTGACATTTGACAAGTAAAAACTACGTCATTACTAAAAATGGAACGATACATGCTTCAACAACACATTGATATTGTCACAAATATTAACTACAAATATGATGAAAACTTTACAGTTATAATTCGCAAAACATTAGCACTTTTGAGTCGTCGTTGTTCATCAAGCCAAATAGCTTGATATTTCAACCAACTACTTGACTTGAAAATCAAGCTCATGAAAAATTACATATTTGAGCTTGACTTGACTTGATTTTAGATATTTATTGCTTGACTCGATATCAAACTACTTGATATTACTTGAGCTTGATATGCACGCGTCGCACGGCATATATTTCTGCAATCTCGTGCGCGCTTAGACTAAATAAGGGGATTCCTCGAGCGTCGAGAGACTGAAGCATTTGCCAGTGTGACTTTATTAGAAGTTTTCTCATATTTCTATGAAATCTATTGGTAGATTTTGGTAGTTTTAGAAATATCTTTCCAAACTTGGCTAAAATGGCCAAGGTTTTTTATCAACGCCAGCATTTTCAGCTCCTGTTGAAAGACAATTTTCCAGAGCTGCTCTTATAGTTACAAAAACCCGCAATAGGTTAGGCAACAAATCTATACAATACCTCATGTGTCTTAGATCCTGGATGGAAAATTATGAAATCAGCCTGGAGGTTTCTCAATATTGAGAAACTTTATATTTTTTTTTTTATGATTTATAGTGATTTAATTCATGTTTCTATTTCAAAAAAGTTGATATTTTCGGTTCTTTTATACAATAAGTTAATGAATTAAAGTGTTTTTGCAAGATTCCTTCTCATTCCATCATTTTTTTATTTATGTGACACTTCACAATAAAACTGCTAAAAATCAAGCCAAGCCGTAAATACCTATCCATGCATCTCTTTGATGGTCAACATACAGACTAGACTTCTTATTTGTCAAATATGTCAGTCTGGATGTGAACCATGAATGAAAAGAGCAGTTTTTGTTATTATTTGGTTTAATTTCTTGTACTTCGTTCTTTGTTCTATTCATATAATTTTTTGATTTTGTTTACCACAGGCCTAGATAATTATGAATTCAAGGTTGTGGCTGCATGTTTGTCGTTCAAGAATCCACAGTCCGTAATTCTTACATGTTAAACATGTGTGTTGATATTTATCCATACACTGTCGAGTATCAACGAACAGACAAGAATGATATGCATGATCGCCTTTAAAATATATACTCGTTTTTTGTAAAAATTGTAAATTTTCATTGAAAAATCCTCAACTTTCAATAAGGTGCTAAATTTGTTGGAAATCAAAGCAAATGTGCAGATTTTTGTCCAACGGTCTAATCGAATCAGTATTCTCTCACCATCCGATTCAACAACAAACCTAGAACACTTCCAAATCGCAACCTCTCCGAAGATGCTCTCCACCGGTCGCTGGCCTATCGCAGGAGGACCGCAGATTCTCGTGCTCTTCCGTTAATATCTCCGAGAACAATCTGTAATCACGCGTCCGAGAAATCGTTACACGAAATGAGTATTCGAAATTATTATCTTTGTAATAACACAGCGAAGGTCCAGCTCAACGGCCCCGCCCAGAGATCTTTCAGCTCTACACCTCACGAAGTTGCCGTCTCTAAGGGCCCCCGGCCACTGTCGGACCGTTGCCCGACGAGAAATCCGCGGTCAGGATGATAGATTTGGTTTTGATGAGATAGGAGAGAATTGTGATAAAGGGGTTTGGAAATTTGTCAGGTTTTTTCTGTATAGGTTGTGTTAATTAGCTTTTCTCACGATATGTTATTATTCACCCAAAAAAAAATTGTATCTACAGCTATTTATGCTAAATCCGCAGAAACTGTCTAATGATTCGTAGCGAAAAATATTCTATAAAATATTGTAACATGTTTTGGTTTGATAATGTTCTCGTGTATCGCTTTACTGAATTGATTTTTTTCTATTTCATATATGTCTTTCAAAGCTCAGCTCAAACGCATTAATTGTGTTCGATAACGATCGGCTATGATTGTTTCAGTCGTTTCTAACAACTGATAATACACAACGTGAGTTGGTCCCACCAAATACTGAGCATGACCTTGGAATCGTGAATATCAGGTTTGGACGGCGACGTTGAAGCATGACCGGGATATCCCCATGATTTTCTGCGCTTGGGATTATTTTAATGAACCCATTTTTCGTCTCCAGTCACGATGCGATGCAGAAATCCCTTCTGTCTTTGTCTCGCAAGCAGCTGTTCACAAGCGAACAAACGCCGTTCAAGATCTCTCGACTTCAATTCATACGGCACCCAATTTCCTTGTTTCTGAATCATTTGCATGACTTTCAGGCGTTTTGAAAGGGCTTAGTGCCTCACTCCCAATGATCCTGCCAATTCTAGTTGCGTTTGACACGAGTCTTGATCAAGTAATGCCTCCAATTCTGCATCTTCGAAAATCTTCTCTCTTCCACCGCCATGCTGGTCTTCGACATCAAAATCACCGTTATTGAAGCGTTGAAACCACTATATTGTATTTGCGAGCATAAGATGAGCCTCAACCACTGATTCCTTCAAATTAAAGCAGAAAACTAAAACCTCCATCAAATGACGAGAATTTGGCTCGTAAACTGACATGTTTTATCGAGGATAACTTCATGATGCATACACAAATCGACTAATATTTCGATGGCGTTATGTTTACAAATACTTAAGCTTATTGTATGACATCTACGATCAATTCATTTCGACTAACACTTACCGCTACAGCCATATTTTGCAAAAAGGCGGAAGGAAAGTTGTACACTTAATATCTTTCAAAGAGCAAAATCATATCAATTAAAGAAAATTAGTAGATAATTTATTCATTCAAGTTTTTATAGATAAGAGGAATAATATACGGCTAGATAATTCGTTGAATAGTTCGAATTTATGCCTGAAATATTAGAGATATCCCTATAAAATTTCTAAGGATAATCTACAGATATATCACTTTCCCAAATATTCAAAAATAGGGTTCCTCCATTCTCAAATTATTTTTTCTAGTGCTAGTCCATAGCACGTGACTCTTCCACGAGTTACTACTCAATTTTCTTCGAAATGCTCGGAAAAAAAATAAGCCGATCATGTAACAAAATACTAGCTCAAACTCAAAATAAAAATATCACGTAGCCTGGTCGCTGATAGGTTAGAAATGAGCTGACCCGACACTGAATACATGCGATAAATCCATGTTGAACATCTAAATTGCCGCTATACAATTCATTTGAGGCGGCTGTCGGGTTCAAAAAACTGCGGACGCTGCAAATATTATCGGCCAGAGAAGGTTGGTTGTAATCGCCTTAGCGATCGATTTTCGTATATTGCTCGGACTTTGCTTCGAGGTGTTCGAGCGGTCAAGAAATATCGGAGATATTTATTCGTTTGCTCGAATGAATCTATAATTTGTTCCTCGGAAAGACTCTGTGAAGAAAACACGGAAAATAGAACGAGAAAAACATAGAATACTATTAGTACATCTTGATAATATGTCAGACATGTTTTATATAGGTACTTGATTCTTCTTTGAATTTCAAGGTTCACTTGGAAAATTTACGTCTGAAATTGATCCAAAATTAGCTGGTTCTTCATGGGGTGCTGATGCCAGCATTCTACGTACGGCTGCCTTGGCCTTGGTTTTTTCTGCTGCTGAATACTGTTGTTCTGTTTGATTCAATAGTGCTCATGTTCTTAAAATTGATGCATAGCTTAACGTTTCTATTAGAATTATCGGTGGAACTATTAGATTTACACCTTCACATTGGTTACCGGTGCTATCACATATATAGGGTGGTTTTTTTCGAGGTATATAACTTTAAGTTGGCATTACTGTTCAAGATGGCAACCAATTTAACAGCTGTCAAGTGATTTATTCTCAGTTTGGTTTGGCAATTTATCATGAATAGACTCACGTCTGAACAACGCTTGCAAATAGTGCAATTTTATTTCGAAAATAATGGTTCTGTGCGGAATACGTATCGCGCACTACGTCCATTAGCGATGAAGCGCACTTCTGGTTTAATGGCTCCGTCAACAAACAAAACTGCCGCATTTGGAGTGAAGCTAATCCTCAAGTATATGTCGAAACACCGTTACATCCAGAAAAACTGACTGTTTGGTGCGCTTTATGGGCTGGTGGAATCATTGGTCCGTATTTCTTCAAAAACGATGATGGCCAGAACGTTACAGTCAATGGTGATCGGTATAAAGCCATGATTACTAACTTTTTCATTCCTGAATTGAATAACCATGATGTCCAGGAGCTGTGGTTCCAACAAGACGGCGCAACATGTCACACAGCTCGTGCCACAATCGATTTATTGAAAGACACGTTTGGTGACCGCCTAATTTCACGTTGTGGACCTGTGAATTGGCCTCCAAGATCTTGTGATTTAACACCGCTAGACTACTTTCTGTGGGGCTATGTAAAGTCATTGGTCAATGCGGATAAGCCACAAACCCTTGACCATTTGGAAGACAACATTCGCCGTGCTATTGCCGATATACGGCCACAAATGTTGGAAAAAGTAATCGAAAATTGGAAGTCCAGATTGGACTACATCCGAGCCAGCCGTGGCGGTCATATGCCAGAAATCATATTTAAAATGTAATGCCACAAGATTATCTTGCGGATAAATAAAATTCATGTCAATCGAATAATCCATCGTTGTTTTATTGAAATTTAAAGTTTTATAGCTCTAAAAAACTCTTTACTTCCGCCTCATATTCGTAGACAGGTCTCAGTCAAGAAATCTTGGGAACAATTTCATTTCTACCCGAACATATTTCCAATTGTATCTCACCTCACAGATACTAGAACTGCCAGATTAAAGTCACGCAAACCTTTATGGCTTGATACCTTCCTTCAATCTAATGAACTTTGGAATGGAGTTCTTGTAATGTCTTCAACAAAAGTCTAATCGTTGATCCTACAGAGAAAGTTCCAGATTTCAATCTTCCTAGGAAAATTTGGTGTATTTTAAATCGACTTAGGACTGGTCATGGTCGTTGTGATAGTTTCAAATGGCACTCTTCTGATAGCCAACTACGTGGGTGTGGTGTAGAAGAAACCATTGACCATTTGGTGAATACTTGTTCAATTTATAAATTCAGTTTCAGATGCTTTTTCAGAATGGGTCGCTAACTTCAAATCATTATAGTGGAAACTAACAGTCATTACTTCTTTTTAGTTCTTTTTTTGTTGTTTTCAGATTTAATTATAAGATCATCAACCGTTGGCGAAGAGAAAGGATGGAGAATATTTGTTTTGGATGGAGAGAGAGGGAGAAAATTTGATTTTCTTTTTAGATGAGTGCCTTCGTTATTGAATTCGATTAATTCAGTTTGTCAATATAGTGAATATATTTTCTGAGATATCTAAAAGCATCACAAAAGCTCAATTAATGAAACAAGGATCTACTAAATAAAGACATTTTGTTAGGAGTTGATAAAATAAGAAGTCTTTACACGTTATTCAATGAAAAACTCTTCACATACCAGCAAATGATAGGCTATAACATGAAGGAAATGCCTTCAGATGCTGTGATGATTAGGACATAAAAGAAACATAAACTAAATGCTGAATTGACAGTTAGCGTTCTTCAAGGTAGTTATAAGCGCTAAGAGAAAATGTAATGACGATATTAAAGAGAATATTTTCCAAAAAGAAATTCTAATTCTATATGTTTTAGAGATTTATCATTCATGTAGCCGGATCTAGAGGCTTAAAAGTTTCAAGACAGATTTGAGGCCTATCTGAGCAAATAATGTCCCTAAAAAGGCTATATCCAAATAAGAAGAGCCTGTAGATATTGAATATTTTTCGGTCTGAACGAAGATGGTCCAGCATCTGGATTGGTGACCACTTTAATAAACATATACAGCTTTGTTGTAGACTACTTTTTGGTAGATTTGTACCTGACACACCCATTCAAGTTGAAGAACCGCCTGTTTGGTATTTATTGCCCCTAATAAAATCTCAACTCTCGATGAAGCCCAGCAAAGAGTAAATTTGTGTTTCTGTAAACTTTAGAAATTCAGTTCAGTTAAGATACAGTGGCGTATCCTAGGGGGGGGGGGATAAGGGGGATATATACCCCCCAGAAGGAATATCCATTATATGTAACAACCTTATATATCACAATCTTATTATGAGTAAGCAAAATTCTTTGGAAAACTTCTTCAAAAGAAGGAAAATTTGTTATATTTGTTTAGTTATATATTACTAAATAAGATAATTACTGTAAATATTGTGAATACAGAAATGACAATGAACCACTGTCATGGACGTATATCGAATATGGATAATAGAAAAAAATATATGATTATCTCTGAGTGTATGATTTCACAGAGAAAATCATAAATAGTGCATATTGAGATTTCTAGAATGAAAAATTCGAGAAGCTTTTGAGTTCTCATTTTATGCGCCTTTGGAGACCACAAAAGTGGGTATAGGAATATAAGACATGTGATTTATTAGGTTATTGTTGTCGGTTTGTTTATTTGGATGAAAATTTCTGATATTCTACTGAAATTCAAAATGATTATTTGACATTTGACACGTAAAAAAATTAGTGAAGGCAATAAGAAAAGAGTAACAGAATAGAAAAAAAAGATTGTATTTTTTTCAAGTTAATATTAATGAAGGAAGTACGAGAAAATTTTCTTAATCAATAATTGCCTATTTTCAGGGTTAAATTTAAATGGTAAATATTGTAGATAGAGTTTCGGGAATAGGGAGTTTTTCAAAAGAAATTTTTTTTTTTGAGAATTTTTTGTCAGATTTCTGAAATATTAATAATTTTCCATATTTCGGCAAAAATCCAGATACCTTTTTTTCATCTTAATTTCTTTATGACTTTTGAAATTTTCTTTATGATACTAAGCGCTCAAAATGTACTTCTCCAGACATCATTACGAATAAAATCAGCTAGCATATATATTTTAGGAACAGTATCGTTTCTAATTCTAACAATGATTTCATAACAAGTTTTCTACCTTTCCCTATTCTTCAGTGCAATATTGTCATAAACTAGTAATGTACACAATTTTAGCCAATCAGAGAAACCCTACCCTCGTAAATCATAAAAGTGTCATTCATCTCGAGCCATAAAATACAGTCCAAGATTCTATTGGCGTTCATGTTGCAAAAAGGCGTAAACCTTTGGGAGGCGTTCCAAAAAGCATAATTCCATATGAAAAACATCTACAATTAGAGCAAATCAAGCAATTTTAAAAAAATTTTTGCACCAATTCAAAACACATGATATCACTGAACATTTGTGGATGAGTTACTTGAAATGAGAAGTCTCTCTGAAGCTGAATAGTCATTTAAAGAAAGTGTTCAATTTCAAAGTTCGATTTGCGGAATACTATCGATTTTTTTTTGGAAATCGAGACGGGATCTTCAAGTTCACTATATCACGTCATTGTTCACTCAAAAAATGAAATGAATCCGACCTGTACTTTGGAATTGGAATGCACTGAAATTAGCACTGAAATAGCAGTGGTATGAACAAGGTATTGAACACCCTTAAGAAAAAATTAAGAAAATTGAAATTTTCCAAGTGAATTTAAAATTGAGATGGTTAATCAAGAGCACTTTCTTCAGTTCCCTACAACCCAACTCAAACAACCAAAATCTCATCGAACTAGAAATATGAATGCATAAAATTCGGCACAGAAAACCGACCTTTGGATATTACGTCGTCGCGTAACAAATCAAATCGACGTTCCAACCTTCAAATCATAATAAACCGCAATTTCTCGAAAAATGGTCCGTCGACCGCGGATCAGTTCGGACGCTGCGTCCGTTCTCCTTGTTTCTCTCAGGCCAGCATGTACAGAGACCTGTGGGTGAACGTAATTACATATTGCTTTTCTCAATACCGGCCAGATAATCGAGGATTTCATGAAAACGATATGCAGAGTTCTGTAGGCGTCTAATAACGATTTATTGATGCAATTTCGCTATCGATAACGAGACCAGGCGCCAATCGGCGGAGTGTTTAGGGAACGCCATCGAGCGTAACTGTTGAAAACAGAAAATATTGACGCACGAGAGGATTGTTTTTGTTGATTTTTTTCGAGCAGACTGCGTATGTTGAAATCGATACGATGGGCGTCTTCGAAACACCGTATTATATGAGGGACTTTAGAAGTTGCCTACTATTGCAGGATTCGTCTATCATCAACAGATAATTTGATGGAAAATCGAACTGGAAAATCAATAGAAATTCGAAGAATACAGAGAATCGATGTAAAATGGCGGGATGCTTTATATCAAAGACTTCATCTTACTGATGAAAAATTTTTGATGGCTATGTTCCGTGAATGTTCTCAAACTATTATATCGGTTCATTAGAAGTTCAACTCACTGATGGTGAATCCGTGGTCTCAATCAATTTTATAAAATTTTTTTTTTAATTTTTGAATCGAGTTGATATAAGTTGAGCTCTTCTTTTACATAGTCTCGAATATTCAAAAATATAAATTTATTTTTTGCAAATGAAATTTCAGGAATTTCGTTTCAGAGGACGTGAAGGTATTCAGAATCTTCGAAAAAAAATGGCGAGTCTGTGTTACCACTTCTTCTAAACATGCTACAGGTCATAATTTTGAAAACACTAAGTTCAAATTGGCGCAAATATGCGAGTTCACTATTCCCAGAAGCCTTTTGAAATTGGTGGAAATCGGGTGAATTTTTTTAGAGTTTTTCTCGATATTTTTCAGTATTTTCGCTGTGTAGCTCTTAAACGGTGCTCCTCCGAAGTCTCAAGAAGTCATTTGTTATTGGTCGGAATCGTAAAGGTATGTTTTGAATCATCCCATATCACACAAAAATTTTGGTTTCTAAATTAAGATTTTTTTTGGAACCTTCTACTAGAAATTTTTCAACCTGCGTTAGTTGAACTGGTGAAGAAAGAATAGTGCTGCTCACAAGGAAATTGCAATATTGCCAAGTCAACAAGGAAATTAGGAATTTTGCGATTTTTTTTTGGATTTAAACTGACTTTTGTTTGAACTGAATATAACGAGCTTTCTAATAGGTAGAAATGATACAATTCAAAATGGTGATAATGGCAACACTGTGCAAAACTTTCACATTACTTATGTCATTTGTTTTCAGTATCTAGGTTATAGAAATTGGAAAGATACACTCTTCAACAACGTTTAGAAATGGTTAAATTGTTTCATCAAAATCAGTGCTCATTTGTGGATACATTTCTCTACAGTAGAGGATTCAGTTCATACGTTCTCATCTCAATACGACGAATGGTGAGTCGATCAACTGAAAAATTCCATTGATTCTTCTTAAATTTCTCTTACTATTCAGGAATGAGCACTGTTTTGATAAAATAATTAAACCTTCTCTTGTTGAGGCGTTCTTTTTTCCACGACTAAATAATAATAAAAACCAACTGAACTCAAATGACATGAACAATGTCAAAAAATAGTATACAGTGTTGCCATTCTAACAATTTCAAATTGAACAATTCCTTTTGGAAAACCCTTTTCATAGGTGCTTGCTATCACTCTGGGCCACAGCAAAAATACGCGAATTCTTCTGAGAGAGTTTTCAAGTGAACGATACTCAGTAAAAGAATATAGTTATCCAATCGTATTCATATCGACATTGAAGCATAGAAAAATCCAACACCTCATCAACAAGGTTGATCTTTTTCATCAAGGAACTACAGATTATAAAACCGCATTCAAATATTCAGGAAACGCCCGAGTCCCAACTTCCGCTCATCAAATTCCTACCAATTAAAATTTAAAATGACGAATGTTAATCAGAGCATAAAACATGATGACCCACTTATCAATGATAAATAAAAAATGTTATCCACGCTGTAAACTACACAAAAACAAACCAGAGGTATTTAATTTACAGAATGATGAAAATTAACGGAAACAATTTTTTTCGACATTGTTGCCGCTTCATCCCAAATTTCTTTGCATCCAAGACGAAAAATTCGAATTTTTCGAAGTGTTGTTACAGGCTATCAGCGATAATAAAAAAATGCTATACCTGCTGTATACTACACAAAAACAAACCAGAGGTATTTAATTTACAGAATGGTGAAAATTAACGGAAACAATTTTTTTCGACATTGTTGCCGCTTCATCAAAAATTTCCTTGAAACCAATACGAAAAATTTTTCGAGGCGTTGTTTCAGGCTGTATACGCAGACAATCGTTCAGAACAGGCGAAGCGTCAGATTTATGTGACTGCGGAGTCGTAGATTCCGCAATGTAGTACCTGTTAACACGAGAATCAAATTGTAATACTGGCAACAGACGTTGGCGCCTGGATGTTCCGGTTTTTCTTTATCGGTTTCGTTCCTCACCCACCGTTGAAGTCTCCCGTCGAGCCCTTCTAGACTGCTGGTTTCTTAGCCTCGCGTGCTTTATTACGTGGAGGTGAGTCGTATCAGTATTACAGGTGAGCGGAATATCAAAAGGAACGGTGACAATGGTGGTACAAACTACACATAACAATATCGGTCAATATGTAAGGGGTTGTCCATTAATCATTAATGATCTTTTTTTAGCATTTTTTAAACCCCCCTCCCCCATTGGTGATACATAGTGAGGTTTAAGACCACCCCCCCTCCCCCTTCTCAACATCACGTGTATTTTTAGTACCTACAACGAATCTTAAAATTTTCTGAATATTAACTCAATTTAAATACAGGTATAAACTATAATCTTCCTTCTGAAATTAAGGACCATAATAAAAATGTCTACACCAGGTTGCAAGTTTTTTTTGATTGCCATAACAATAATAATAAACGAAAAGTGTAATCATAGGAAAAACATGTATTGTACTAGTACATGAATATATTTGATGCAGTCAAGGTCACTACACGCCGCGCCGTGCCGCTTAATATTTGTTTAAAACTCGCGCGTTTGACGAAAAAATAAATACACGTGATATCTTACGACACCCCCCCTCCCCCTTGTGATATTTTCGTGATTTTTATCAAACCCCTCCCCCCCCTTTCAAGCCTCACGTGATTAATGGACAACCCCTAATGAGACTGTATATTTTTTTAATGTTTCCGCTGTTGTCATCTTTGTGTCTACCTGTTGATTAATAGAAACGTAGGTTTTTTGACATTACAACATGAATTTCTGTACATGAGCTTTGCTACATTAGATCTTATACAGTTTTTTTGTTTCTGAAGAAGACACGAGATAAACCCATCTTGCCTAATTTTCGAGGTCAATTCCTGCACGTAATACGAAAATTTCTAATACTTGGGGACATTTGAACATAATTCTTATATCCATATTTGATGAATTTTAATGAGATTTTAATAACTGAGTTCTAATTTTATTTCTTTTCATTGAGTTACAAGAGCAATAAAACAGTAAAATCTAGATGTATTAGGCCAATTGAAAAGTCCCCGGTCAGATGCTCAGATAGCGGTGCTAGTATTAAATCCATTTGATTTTTAGTTAGTACCAACCTACAAACGATACGTGTCAAAATTTGACAGCAGTGCGACCATTAGTTTGTTGTTTGAAAAAGGTTGGAAAAAAAAGAATTTCGTGTACTGATGAAATATTGCTTTATGAGGGGAAAAATGCATTTGAAGCAAAATCTTGGCTTGATGAAGAGTTTCCGGGGTCTGTACCAGGAAAATCAACCATCATTGATTGGTATGCTAAGTTTACACGTGGTGAAATGAGCACCGCAGACGGCGAACGCAATGGACGCCCAAAAGAGGCTGTCACCGACGAAAAAAACCAAAAAAGTTCACAAAATAATTTTGAATGACCGTAAAGTTCATCGAGATATCAGACATTGTGAAGATATTATCTGAACGTGTACATCATATCGATCAAAAGCAACAAGGTGTTAATGATTCTGCGCAAGCTGTTTACGTACAATAAACCTGAATTGTCGTGTCGATATGTAACAATGGATGAAACATGGCTCCACTATTTCACTCCGGAGTCCGATCGATAGTCAGCTGAGTCGACTGCACACGATGAACCGAATACAAATCGAGGAAAAACACAACAGTCAACTGGCAAGGTTATGGCATCAGTATTCTGGGATGCGCGAGTATGTTATTCATTGATTACCTCCAAAAGGGCCAGACCATCAACAGCGATTATTATATACCGTTATTGAATAGTTTGAAGGATGAAATCATTAAAAAACGGCCCCATTTGAAGAAAAAAGGTGCTGTTTCATCAAGACAAAATGCGACGTGTCACAAATCAATGAAAACAATGGCAAAATTGCATGAATTGGGCTTCGAATTGCTTCAGCATCCACCGTTTACACCAGATCTGGCCCCTAGCGACTTTTTCCTGTTCTCAGACCTCAAACGAAAGCTCGCTGGAAAGAAATTTAGCGCCAATGAAGAAGTAATCGCCGAAACTGAGGCTTATTTTAAAGCGAAAGACAAATCGATAAATGGTAACGAAAAGTTGGAAGATCGCTATAATCGCTGTATCGCCCTGAAAGGCAACTATGTTCAATAATAAAATCGAATTTTGCCAAAAAAATGTGTTTTAATATGGTAGACCGGGACTTTTCAATTGGCCTGTTAGAGGGTGTTAAAGTTTGATTTTTTCTCATAGCACCTTCTATTCAACTTAAATTTGGCATAGAGTATCTAATTTGAAGATTTCATCATGTGATATGATACTACAATTACTGGTCTCTTGTAATTTTGTCGTATCTGTTACCGATTCCGAGGAAAATTTTTTTAACAATTCTCTAGTAATCCTCAGGAAAATCCAAATTATTATACAGATCCAGTAACCAAGCTATGATGAATAAATTACATATAAGCTTTGGTACTTGTTAAGATTAATAATCTGGTAAAATCATCACAAAAAAGTAGGACTACAAGAAGCACCCTGGATCTCGAAAACAAAGCATATGCGGACCCATGTTCAAAGGATTTTTTTCTTAGAATTATCCAAGGAATCTCCCAGTTTCCTTTTTACCTCCAATTTAGGAAGACCCTGTATTCATGGTTAATAAAGCAATGCTCTAATTTTTGAAGAAGCAGAATGACGATTTTACTTGCGAAAGACAAATGCAGGAAATCTAGCGAAAAAAATTCACAGAAATGAGAAAGTGAAAAGTAGACTAAATTTTCTCTGAAAAAGTACAGTCTTAAAAAACAAAAAAATATATACAGAAGAAAGCGTACCTTGGCTTTTAACCCTACACCAAAAATCATTAATAGGCACCACTTGGCCCTCTCAAAAACCATCGGTACCAAGTATATCGTGTTACCTCAAGTGCACGAAAGATCCCATGCGTGAAATCATGGGAACCGGCCTGAAAACGCCATTTCAACGTCTTCCTTGGGGGTGAATCGTGTTGGTAGAACAAGAAAAAGAACAAAAAAACACCATACATCAGGTAATATTTCGGGCGTGTTATCGTCGGCCAATCAGCAATCGGTCAGGTAGAACAAGAGGTCGAATTATAGTTTGGACGGTTCTGTTTCTCGAATATAATAATTACGTAGATGTACGATTGGTATTTAAGCGTTGTTCTTTGGTCTAGAGTGCCGGTGATGTGGTTGATCGATAGATAACTGGTTGTTTTTGGTGAAATAGACGATTTAATAATGCTAATTGAGGATTTGGTTTGGGAGATTCTATCAGTTTTGAGAACGAAGGTGGAATATTTTGCGTTAACTTGCTAAAAGGGTTATGAGTAGGATTTGAGATGTGATGCCGCTATAATCAAAGAGGTTGTTGGGTATTAATCGTTTTCGCAGAAAAAACACTGCGAATTTATACTGTTTCCTTTCAAGTAACAGGCCAATTGAAAAGTCCCCGATCTACCATAGTAAAACGAATTTTTGTGGCATAATTCGATTTTTTTATTCAACGTAGTTGCTTTCGAGGGCCATACAGAGATTATAGCGATCTTCCAACTTTTCGATACCATTTTTGTATTACGATTTGTCTTTCACTTCAAAATAGACCTTAGTTCCCGCGATTACTTCTTCATTGGCGCTAAATTTTTTTCCAGCGAGCATTCTTTTGAGGTTTGAGAAGAGGACGCTGGGGGCCAGATCTGACGAATACGGTGGATGCAGAAGCAATTCGAAGCCCAACTCATGCAATTTTGCCATTGTTTTCATTGATTTGTGACACGTCGCATTGTCTTGATGAAACAGCACCTTTTTTTCTTCAAATGGGGCCGTTTTTTAACGATTTCATCCTTCAAACGATCCAATAACGCTATATAATAATCGCTGTTGATGGTCTGGCCCTTTTGGAGGTAATCAATAAATATTATACCTTGCGCATCCCAGAATACTGATGCCATTACATAGCCAGCTGACTGTTGTGTTTTTCCCCGCTTTGGATTCGGATCATCGTGTGCAGTCCACTCAGCTGACTGTCGATCGGACTACGGAGTGAAATGATGGAGCCATGTTTCATCCAGTGTCACATATCGACACTAAAATTCAGGTTTATTGCACTTAAACAGCTTCAAACACTGCTCAGAAATATTAACACATTGTTGATTTTGATCGATTATGAGCTCGCGCGGCACCCATTTTGCACACAGTTTTCTCATGTACAAATATTCGTGAATGATATAATGTACACGTTCGGATGATATCTTCACAATGTCTGCTATCTCTATCAACTTCACTTTACGGTCATTCAAAATTATTTTGTGAACTTTTTTGATTTTTTCGTCGGTGACAGCCTTTTTTGGGCGTCCACTGCGTTCGCCGTCTTCGGTGCTCATTTCGCCACGTTTAAACACAGTATACCAATCAATGATGGTTGATTTTTCAGGTGCAGACCCCGGAAACTCTTCATCAAGCCAAGATTTTGCTTCAACTGTATTTTTTCCCTTCAAAAAGCAATATTTTATTAGCACACGAATTTTTTTTTCCATCTTTTTTCGAAAAACAAAAGAAGCTACACTCACAACGCAATATCTCACAAACCAATGGTCGGACTGCTGACAAATTTTGACACGTATCGTTTGAAGGTGGGTACTATAAAAATCATATGCATCTGTGCATCAGACCGGGGACTTTTCAATTGGCCTAATACATTCCATAGATACTTCAAAAATTTCTGAAAGCAATTATAACCAACGGAATACCTTCGAATGAATTCTCCAAAAACGAAAGAGTGTAACAATTGACATTTCTCCAAATTCCGTGTAACAGGTCTTTACACTCGATTACCAGAGGACATCGACTCCTTTGGTCATATTATTTTACGTATGCATGGGTTATAAATTACCTAAATTGTGTTTTAATGGTGTTGTTGTCACATAGCTTCCAAGAAAAGTTCTGGACCATAATCCAGTAAAGACATAATTTTTTTTATTATAAATGTCTGGAATTTCCAACGAGTTCCGAGTAATTTTTAATGTAAACAAAAACTCGATTCAATTATAATTCCCAAATACCATAACGAATTTGATGAAAATAAGAAAAAAATAATGTTTGAAATTCGAGGTAACAAAATATTGGATCTACTCAATTATAGATCAAAATACATCAATTATTGAATTTACTGCTATTTAACGGTCTATTAAGGATTTTTGAAGGTTTAAATTAATTTAATAAAAAAGGTTACAACTGAGAAAATATAACATATTGGCCGAAACCTGGAATCGCAACAATTATAAACCTGACAAAAATATAAATGATATGAGGATGAGAAGGCAGTCCTTTCAACCCCTTGTCAATCGCAGTAGAAGTCCCAATATACGATTGAATAAATCAAATAACAAAAGAAACACATGCGCTCGATTATTAGCAACAAAAGAATCCAGCCCCCTACCGAGAAAAACTAATTCCTAAGCGTCCTTAAGGCTGTCCAATGTTTTAGGTAACATGTTATTAATGCAAGGTGAACCCCACAATTAAATATGTGTTGGAAATTCTTCAATTTCGAGAGACAACTTAAAGATGAGGGTCGGCATTGGTAGGAATTTTAGGATAATAAATGATGAATGATATAGGGCATAACCGAAGTTGGAAATATTTTTATTTAATTATAGACAAAATCCTCTAAGAATTTCATCAAACATTCCGCTTAAACTCTGACGTTATTGTTCTATTTCTTATTATAGAGATTTCCTCGGAATTATTTTGTGAATAATGTCTTGTCCATGTTTGGTTTAGATTTGTCTGTTATTCTTATGCATCAATTTATGATTATAGTTTAATTCAAGGAGTTCATGAGATTTATTAATCGGGTTTTCAATCAATTTTCAATCGACATTTCCTATTTAAAATCACATGCTATGGCGATTTCCTCAAATTCTCTTCTAACACTTGTAGCTCCCTCATTTTTCAAAGAAAACTTCTAGGCCTCATGTGGTGGTCTGTATATTGAGCTGACTAGAAATTTTCTTAAAAACCCTAGACAATACACTGCAACACATTCATTTCTTCTATCGGTTTAACGAAACGAATATCATGCTATAAATTGTATTTTGTAACCTTTTCAAGCCTTCAATATTCTGGACCAAGGTGAAGCAAAGTAGTAGTACTACCAAAAATGGTGGTTCAATTTAAAAATATTATTTTTTTTCTCAAACGATTTCAACAGTTAATCATTGAAAAAAATGAAGAATAAAACACACTTAAAACTAATTACGTTTTCCTCTTCCTCTTTGTCAAATCAGAAACTCAAAGAAAAAAACAAATTAAAAAAGAACAAAGGAATTTAAATTGAAAACAGATAGAATCGTGTTGACCATTTAAGACGAGTGCTATCGATCGAAAAAAAGACATGACAATCATGATTATTCCTCTACTTGATCCTAGCCGCTCTACTGTCGAGTATCGTCCTAAGCTCAAATCCAATAACATATAATATCCGATTAGCAACGCGTATTCTGAAAAATGTAATAAACTCGGTATCCGCTTCAAGGCTGATCGGAGAATTGTGTGTGGTACACACAGAGGGGGAGGAGGAAGATTGTTCCCATACAGAAGATAATTGTCCGGCTCTCTTGCCACAGGATGAAAAAACATCAAAGTCGTGTTTAGCGAAATTTAGACTGTAATTTGATCAGTAATATGGCATCCTGTTTTAGTAATGGCCGGTATCGATTGGATTTACATAGGTTAGTTATTTCCATTTTAATTTGATTACAAGTTGAGTATTTTTCCTGTGAGACTTTGATGTTTAATCGTGCAGAGTTCTAATGCAGGTTTTTTAGACGAGTATTTTTGATGTTTCTCAGAATCGCCCTGCTGTTCCTATGAGACTTTAATGTTGATATGTGAATTTTTTTGGCAGGGATTTTTGATGCTTCAGAGGATCGCCCCTTACAATCGGTTTCTGGAAGAATGTTCATCATCTATTTTTTACTAGTAATTAAGTTGTTCAAAGCTAAATAACAGATATCCTTAGATGTGATCATCGTGTCAGTCGTCCGGAAAATTAACCTCAAGAAACGTATGTAAAAAAATTGAAATGTTAATTATGGCTATGAGTTGAACAGATAGAAACCAGGAGTGTGTGTGTAAGCACTGAATACAGTACCTAAAATATACAGCATTAGTGATCACACATTCATGCAATGTTAAATAGCATGATAGTGAATTGTAGATACACCATATAAAGCCAGTTGAAAAGTCCCCGGTCTGATGCACAGGTGGCGGTGCTAGTATTAAATCCATATGTTTTTTAGTTAGTACTAATCTTCTAACGATACGTGTCAAAATTTGACAACAGTCCAACCATTGGTTTGTGAGATATTGCGTTGTGAGTGTAGCTACTTTTGTTATAAGAAAAAAAAAAAAAAGAATTTTGTGTGCCGATAAAATATTGCTTTTTGAAGGAAAAAAAACAGTTGATGCAGAATCTTGGCTTGATGAAGAGTTTCCGGGGTCTGCACCAGGAAAATCAAACCATCATTGATTGGTATGCTGAGTTTAAACGTGGTGGAATGAGCACCGACTTTTCAATTGGCCTGGTATTTGATTTTATCTTAAATGTTTCCGTTTGATTGATACGATTTCTTTTTGACCGAAATTCATATTGATATTGATAACTAGTGATGGTATATTGAGTATCAAGAACGGTAGGGGTGACCTATCGATCCAAGACAATTTTTTCAATGAATTGTTTCCTATCTTCAGTTCTTTCCTTTTCCTGTTTCAGTTGTGTACTTTTTATTATCATTTGTCCAAATTCAATAAATCCCGCAAGAGATAAAATAAGTATTAACTATCATTTCTACCTCATATTATTTTTCCACGAGTCAAGATGAAAGAAACAACGAACCTTCATACAGATTTCGAAACGAAATGAAAATCTAATTCAATTCAGTTATCATCAACCGTAATAACACTGGTTCTGGCCAACCGCGATTACCAAGAACGATTTTATCCCATTTCAAGTGGATTAAATAAATTGGTTTTACAGCTTCGACCTTCCATCCTCAACCACTGGGCGTCCAAATAAGGCGAAACAGGCTTCGACTGAGACCTGGCAAGACCATGACGGAATGACATCTCTCGTAACGTAAGCGACAAACAAATTAGTACACACTACACAGCTTTTCCTAGTAATTAATAAGAGGAATACCGCATGGCGCCATCTCGTTTCGAAATCCTATTGTGGTATCGAGTTTTATTGCTCGAAGGAGAGAGCAATTGAGTCGAGGTGTAGACCAGGTATGTATCGGCTTCAAGTTGAAGTTTGCGGAACTTTCATTTTTAGAGAGCAACAATACGGTGTGTCCAATAAAAAAGTTCTCAAGAATTTACTACGATGAGTGGCGCCATTCAGCTTAGTCGAGTAATTTTGGGTAAGAGTAAATACACTTTGTCAAATGTCTTGGCGCCCCAAGGTTTCTTAAGAATTAACAAAAAATGAGAAGAACATTTCCCTCTATTTCAATTCCATATATATTTGATGAAAAATCTTTGTTTGTTAATCTTTGCTTCATGCAGGATGAGAGAAAATAGGATAAATGGAAAAAATCTAAAATTATTGATTATTTATAGTTATTCCACAAATTAATCCAAATTCAATAGACCATATTACCCCCTCTTCTTTCAATCAACTGCCAATATGCCTAGGCATCCCACGAATCCAGTCATTAATGAAATTTTCAGGCATATCGTACCATTCTTCCTAAAGGGATAAACTCAATTCCTGAGAAGTTGAAGGTGGGTTTTGGCGATTGGATATTGCCCTCCCTGAGTAATCCCATACTAGCTCAATTGGATTCATGTTTGGTGAGTTTGCTGGCCAGGTCATTCTGTGAATATTGTTCTCTTGAAGAATGTTTTATTGTAAAGGGTGTTTTTTTTAGAGCTATAGAACTTTAAATTGCAATAAAACAACGATGGATTATTCGATTGACATGAATTTTATTTATTCGCAAGATAATCTTGTGGCATTACATTTTAAATATGATTTCTGGCATATGACCGCCACGGCTGGCTTCGATGTAGTCCAATCTGGACGTTCAATTTTCGATGACTTTTTCCAACATTTGTGGCGTTATATCAGCAATAACACAGCGAATGTTGTCTTTCAAATTGTCAAGGGTTTGTGGCTTATCCGCATAGACCAAGGACTTTATATAGCCCCACAGAAAGTAGTCTAGCGGTGTTAAATCACAAGATCTTTGAGGTCAATTCACAGGTCCAAATCGTGAAATCAGGCGGTCACCAAACGTGTCTTTCAATAAATCGATTGTGGCACAAGCTGTGTGACATGTTATCCCGTCTTGTTGGAACCACAGCTCCTGAACATCATGGTTGTTCAATTCAGGAATGAAAAAGTTAGTAATCATGGCTCCATACCGATCACCATTGACTGTAACGTTCTGGCCATCATCGTTTTTGAAGAAGTACGGACTAATGATTCCACCAGCCCATAAAGCGCACCAAACAGTCAGTTTTTCTGGATGTAACGTTGTTTCGACAACACCTGAGTATTAGCTTCACTCCAAATGCGGCAGTTTTGTTTGTTGACGTAGCCATTCAACCAGAAGTGCGCTTCATCGCTAAACAAAATAAAATGGACGTTGCGCGATACGTATTCCGCACAGAACCATCATTTTCGAAATGAAATTGCACTATTTGCAAGCGTTGTTGAGGCGTGAGTCTATTCATGATGAATTGCCAAACCAAACTGAGAATAAATGACTTGACAGTAATGCCAACTTAAAGTTATATACCTCAAAAAAAAACACCCGTTATATTAGTCAAAAATGTAATTTACAAAATTATTGAATAAAATATTTTTGAATTTTTTGAAAACTCCTATAGAAATCAAGATTTAGAGAAAAATTTGGAACACACATCTTTCAGAAAAGACCTGTAACTCAAGAACGAATCAAGGTATCTATGATCTGCTTCTTGATATCTCATTACATATTTCGAAAAAAGACAACGAAAATTTTTTTCTCTAAGTCTAAAGGTTCTCAAGATACTTATAGTTAGCATGGAATTTGAGACTCCCTCTGAACTCTTCTGGTACAACCTTTGTATTTTTAAAGAATTTAAGATTGTAGCTCTAACGGAGTCTAAAAAAATTCGAAAATTTCAACGTTTATCCTCAATCGAGCGTCGCATCAATGGTGAAACACCCTGTATAAACAAGAAACAACCTATACCTCCTTACCATAGACAGTTAAAATCAATTATACTTTCCGAGCAAGATCCTTCTTGTCCGTTCTATCCATCTACACACACGGAACAAAACAACAATCCATATACTCGCAAAGATATATAAAGTGTTTCTTTCTGCCCTATAAAAAATCGAATGCACGCGCTGCTTGTACCCAGAGCCTTCTAGAAAGCACACGACTCTAGTGTACGGAGTAACTAGGAAAGAAGAGACAGCAAGAGAACCCGTCCTGCAAGTATAGTTGAGTTGTTATTAGTATCTTGCATTCCAAGGAGGTTATTCGGATAGTTCCTCGAGTTTCTTACAATACGGAACGTTTGTACGCAATGGTAAGACCTCGGGCTGAAGTAGATCGGGAGGATACAAGGTCCTCAAGGCGAGATCTGGGGAATTTTGGTTCCCAGGAGGGATGGTATCTTGATTTTTTCGTTGTTTAATTTTTTTCAGGGGTTCGAAAGTGATTCACTATCGAACTGTTTGTTGACCCTCAATTTTGGGTTTTGACAAGAAAGTAATGAGATTGATTTTTTATTCACCAATATTTTTTTTCAACATCAGTAGTTGCAGTATTTCCCTTGATCATCTACACAGAGATATAGGTTGTTTTTTTTAGAGCTATAGAACTTTAAATTGCAATAAAACAACGATGGATTATTCGATTGACATGAATTTTATTTATCCGCAAAATAATCTTGTGGCATTACATTTTAAATATGATTTCTGGCATATGACCGCCAAGGCTGGCTCGGATGTAGTCCAATCTGGACGTCCAATTTTCGATGGCTTTTTCCAACATTTGTGGCAGTATTTCGGCAATAACACGGCGAAAGGTGTCTTCCAAATGGTCGAGGGTTTGTGGCTTATCCGCATAGACCAATGACTTTACATGGCCCCACAGAAAGTAGTTTAGTGGTGTTAAATCAGAAGATCTTGGAGGCAAATTCACAGGTCCAAAACGTGAAGTTAGGCGGTCACCAAACGTGTCTTTCAATAAATCGATTGTGGCACGAGCTGTGTGACATGTTGCGCCGTTTTGTTGGAACCACAGCTCCTGGACACCATGGTTGTTCAATTCAGGAATGAAAAAGTTAGTAATCATGGCTCTATACCGATCACCATTGACTGTAACGTTCTGGCCATCATCGTTTTTGAAGAAGTAGGGACCAATGATTCCACCACCCCATAAAGCGCACTGAACAGTCAGTTTTTCTGGATGTAACGGTGTTTCGACATTCACTTGAGGATTAGCTTCACTCCAAATGCGGCAGTTTTGTTTGTTGACGTAGCCATTCAACCAGAAGTTGTCGACGATAAAATGGACGTAGTGCGCGATACTTATTCCGCACAGAACCATTATTTTCGAAATAAAATTGCATTATTTGCAAGCGTTGTTCAGGAGTGAGTCTATTCATGATGAATTGCCAAACCAAACTTGAACAGTAATAAAAACTTAAAGTTATATAATTCGAAAAAAAAACACCCTTTAGATATGTTGTTCTCAACTTTTGGTAGCAGCGTTTGAAGTCTTTATGCAATATGGCCTTCAGTTGTACGTTACACTCTTTTGGATGTTTATTTGACAGAAGAGGAATCGTCCTTCAGGACAAACTGCCAACCAAGCTTTTTATAAAGTTTTCCCTGAAATTCTCAGAAAAATGGATTATTCGCGTAAGACCAGGTATTGCAAACAAATGGATGCTCCAACATAACACTGCCATCTCCATAACATAATTCCTGTGATCCCAAGCCACCCTATTCAACTGATCTCAGTCCCTTTTTCCTAAACTGAAAAATGCTCCAGAAGGACTTTATTTCGAACTTCAAATTCTTCATCAGATCACTCATCTCAAAATTCTAAAATTACATATAACGAGTATTTTTGGATAAATTTCGATGATTGTTGTCTATTGTTTGAAATTCAGAATGCCAAGCTGTGTTGACATAATAATAAACAATATTTTCCAACAATATTTTTGTCTTGTATTATTATTCAAATTACTCAAGCACCCATTAGTTGTTGTCTCAGAACTGAGGGTATAAATATTGGTTTATTTCATGAAGAGTTCACAGAGTTTGTCAAAGATGAGGAAACTATAAATGATCTTAGAAAACTCAACATGAGAATATGCAATTTCAAAAACATTCTTTCAACATAATTGACCATACCTTGTCTCGTATAATTCCTCCTCAGATAACGTTACAACCATACAATAATTCATAATGAATCTACCTTCCTATGAAGCTTTCTTTCCAACAGAATAATTCACACAGGTGCATCGAGTAAATTCATCAAATTCTGCAAGCTGCAAATCATCACGATTATTCCTAGTTAAAATAGTTTGATAAATCAGGTAGACATCAACGTTCTAGCTTACATGTAGCGTGTCTAATCGGACTGAAATATCCTGAAATGATATGAGATAGGTTCGGGCTAGATTCTCTGATTAATCCACGATGTCATAGAGAAAACACAGGATGATCCTAGACATTTTTTGATACCATGATGGCCGGTATAGTAGATTTCTTTTTAAGTAAAATTGGAGGGGTAAGGCAGGAATTTTTATCATTCGATGATCTATGGATTCGATCACTGAATTCCCATATATTTTTTATGCTCGAATTTACATAGAAACTGTACTGGGTGTCTCAAATTCGTTGTCTAGTCAGGAGATCTCAAAATACCTTTGAGATAGAAAAAAAAGAGTGGCACATTGCCGGCTCGATTTTTGAGAAAATTACTCGTATAAGAGAAAATTGCAAAATGGCGTGATTTGAACAGTTTTCATGACTTCTTGATGATTGGTGCTATAAACATGAAGCAAAAACATTCTACAGGCACTTTTTCAGTAGAGTCCATTGGTGTTATAATAAATTTCATTTGAATAGATAGTTAGGTAGATAGATTGGTTTATTGTTTAGAAAAAGAAAAAATAAATTTTATATACTTTTCTCTGAACCCATCTGAGAGTGATTTCAATTAGAAATTCATATCTGTTTGGATCTATTCCAGAAATTTCCCAAAATTATAAATTTAAGAGATCGATAACAATTGGCGCCCAACGTGGGGCTAAAATGTTCTGCTTCTTCATTCACTGTTCTCTAACACCTCTATTGTTCATACCTGCAGCTCAAGATATGAAGTGAAAAGACTATAGAATTGTCTATTCACTTCCTAGAACATTTATGCATAAGATAAACATGTAACGGATATTTAATCACTACAATTTTCACCATTTAATTTTCAAACTACTGCACGTGTTGTTCTCATTATTACAATAGCATACTCAGGTGGCAAATATTAAACTTCCATTTCTGAAAAAAAATTATTCAACACAAGTCATACTTAATTCGGGCAAATATTCATTAACAAGCATGGAGACAAACTCATCATATTGTTGCTAAATGATGCCTAATATCAATTTTGAATCATTAGCTTCCGGCGTTTTAAACAAAGTGCATAACGATCATCGGCGCCATATGTTAAAGTTAAACAATGTATTTGTACCAACGTAATATTAATTTCTAAGAATCAAATGTCTCAGGTAAATATAATAAACGATGATTAAGCTGTTCGTTAATACAAGACTCGTGTGTGTAATCAAATTGTTGCTAAAAATAATTAAACAGGTATACGTGTACATAATGATTATACGTTTTTCACTGAATAAGATCCAGATGTTGAAAAAAAAATTGTCAGGAGGTAATTTCAGTTAGGAATGAATAAGCAGTGAAGATTCTCAGTAAATCTGAATTAATCGATCGGATTAATGGAGGTGAACATAAAATTTGATACCCAGATCTATTGGAGCAAAACTGCTGATTCAACTTCTGAGGGAATATTATACGACAGTGCGAAAACCACAATAATTGTAATATAAACATCACGTATCAGTTGTAGATAAATTATTTTAAGTATTTCATTTTGCCAATGCCATGATTTTCTCCATTTTTGTTCGTGCAAGTGGACTAAAAGCGAATTCCTAGACGAGTCCTATTTTTAACACTTTTTACAGTCATTTCGCTTACCAGATGACACCGTTGAAACGTAGCCATTACGTTATCCTTGTTTTCAACAGGTTTACCAACGATGTAGTGTTTTTCGATTAAATCGAGGCAATTAAATCTAATGATTAATACATACAACGATCTAGCGTTCCTAGGAAAATGAGAATGTTTTCGATTCCTTGAACGGTCAGTGCAGTACTAGCCGCGTAGGTGTTTCGAATTAATTTTTATACCGTTGGTACGCCTTGTTCGAGCATATCCTGGTTCGAGGATTTTAGGTGGGATTTTCCTTTACTATTTCGAGAATTTTCTTTTTAACTGGAGCAGAAAAAAGTCGAGCACTCGAATAAAACTGTTTGATAGTATGAAAAATACTATCCTAGTTATAAATATCTCCATAGCTTAGACTAATTTGAAAAAAAAAACTGTTATCGAATATTCAAAAAAGCTCTTAAAACTCAAAGAATTCTACAATCACATGAACTTATTATGAGGTCAGTTTTTTGTGAACAAGTGAATAACCATTTCCATTCTTTCACATTTAGTTTTTTGCTGCGAAACTCGACATTTTCTACTAAAAATATGCTAGTTTTGTTGATATTTTCTAGTGGAAAATCTCGAATCAGAGACCAAACATATCATTCCAAAGGTGATCACAATGCCTCGACTACTTTCAGTATACTCGGAAGCAATAAATGTGAGTTTATAATATGTGGAAACCACTCTAAGACCAACGTGACCTTTGAAATGCTGACAGTCATCTATTTAAGCAACGTTGACAACGCACCATTGAGACAAATATTAAACATGACTATTGAACTCCTATTCTCAATAGGAGCAGAAAAAAAGCAGCTTATTGCAGTTTTCTGCCAAGTTTAAATGTTTGCGAAACCAAGATCATGAGATAAATATGTGTGAATAGCAAACAACCCTGATAAAAGATTCGAATTGTAACACTGGGAGCTTGTATAGTAGCAGTTGAATTGTAAAGTTTCAATACTGAAAATGATCTGATTTTAGAAGCTTTCAATTTTTCACTTGATGTATTTCAGAAAGGATAACTACTTTTTTATTTTATGTTTATACTTCAATGAAAGCTATAAATTTGATATATTCAACTATGGCAGTATTCGAAATATGTAATTTAATAATGACTATCTTTTCATTCTATAGTATGTGTTGAATCTCCTCCCATCAGTTAAAAATCTCTGTTTCCATCTTTTATGATCATCAAAGTGAAATAATTCATTTCAATCCACAATTACGTTCTTTATGTGCATACCATAAGTCGGTAATTGCAATAGCAATTTTCCCAGATGCACAACATAGGCAGAGATGGTGAATCTGAAGAATTTGCCTTCGGTATCTGTAAAATGTCCAGGAGCTATAAGCAAATTATACTTAATTTTCTCTGGACGAACTTATTCTAGCTTTGAGGCTTGAGCAAAGCACCTCTTTGTCGAAATAGCGCTATAAACATGGAGGTACCATTCTGCATCGAGTTAAGAAGGATACCATGGAATTTTGCTGGTGAATCCGACTGCGAAGGACCATTCAAAATTTTCGATCGATGTTGAGGAAAACAAAACTGTGTTCTTAATATTCCTCAAGCTGCCTTTCCCCTTTGTTGTTTTAAAATAGTTTTTTTTTCATGTCCAACAACAACAGAAATTCAAAAAACAACTACGTATGAGTGTTTCCTTTCTGTCTCAACTTTTTCATGTGCTATTGAGCAATTTGTTCCTTGCTGCTCACTCGTTACTTAATTGCTTCGTAATTGATTACAATTAATGAGTTTCTGATTTTTCACGGAATACTTAACAGCCTACTTCTTGTGTGTGTGTATGCCGACTATTAATTATTAGTTCTCAGTTTTTGCTGAGAAACTACATAGTTAATTGTACAATTCATCGTTCGAATCGAATTGGACAGATTGAATGAGTGGTCTTGACCTTGATACAAATCGATCTGAGTTTATGCTATCTATTGTTCGACAAAATGATTGAGTACATGTTAATTTATTATGGGGAAGTGGAACAATAAAGCTGGAATTGTTTACGAATTCCGATTCTGGAATAACAGGAAAATAAGGAAGCGTATTGGGACCATACAAATACTCACCTTAATTCTCAACAAATCTTCACCTTACATTTTTTCGGTGGTATTCAGATACACCCTTCAACACGCCAATTGAAAATTCTATGTTGCCTTCGAGGGCGATACAGCGATTATAGCGATCTTCTAACTTTTCGATACCATTTTTGTAGTACGATTTGTCTTTCGCTTCAAAATAGGAGTCAGTTTCGGCGATTACTTCTACATTGGCGCTAAATATCTCTCCAGTTTTCTCTCCACCTTTCTCTCCAGAGCTTTCTTTTGAAGTCTGAGAACAGGAAAAAGTCGCTGGGGGCCAGTTCTGGCGAAAACGGTGGATGCAGAAGTAATTTGAAGCCCAATTCATGCAATTTTGCCGCCATTGTTTTCATTGATTTGTGTCACGTCTTGATGAAACAGCACCTTTTTTTTCTTCAAATGGGGGCGTTTTTTAACGATTTCATCCTTTAAACGATCCAATAACGCTATATAATATTCGCTGTTGATGGTCAGCCGCTTTTGGAGGTAATCAATAAATATTATACCCTGCGCATCCCAGAATACTGATGCCATAACCTTGCCAGCTGACTGTCGTGTTTTTCCTCGCTTTGGATTCGGTTCATCGTGTGCAGTCCACTCAGTTGACTGTCAATTGGACTCCGGAGTGAAATTATAGGGCCATGTTTCATCCATTGTTACATATCGACGCAAAAATTCAGGTTTATTGCACTTAAACAGCTTCAAACACTGTTCAGAATCATCGACACGTTGTTGCTTTTGATCGATTGTGAGCTCGCGTGGCACCCATTTTGCACACAGCTTTCTCATGTACAAATATTCGTGAATGATATGATGTACACATTCAGATGATATCTTCACAATGTTTTCCTTCTTGATCAACTTCACTTTACGGTCATTCAAAATTATTTTGTGAACTTTTTTGATTTTTTCATCGGTGACAGCCTCTTTTGGGCGTCCACCGCGTTCGGCGTCTTCGGTGCTCATTTCACCACGTTTAGACTTAGCGTACCAATCAATGATGGTTTATTTTCCTGGTGTAGACAATTGAAACTCTTCATCAAGCCAAGATTTTGCTCCAACTGTATTTTTTCCTTCAAAAAGCAATATGTTATCAGCACACGAAATTCTTTTTTTTTATCTTTTTTCAAATAACAAAAGTAGCTACACTCACAACGCAATATCTCACAAACTAATGGTAGGACTGCGGTCGAATTTTAACACGTATCGTTTGAAGGTTGGTACTAACTGAAAATCATATGGATTTAGCACCGCCATCTGAGCATCAGACCGGGGACTTTCCAATTGGCCTTATATGCCTATGCCGAATTTCAGTGGAATATCTTGTGAAGTGCAGATGCTATAAGGAAAATGATTGAAACATGTATTTCGAAAGAAAAGCGTTTGCGGACCCATATCGACAGTACTTTATTTCATCAAAATTACCCAAGAAATCTTAAACTTTCTTTTGTATTTCCAATTCGGGATCACCCTGTATGAAGTGAAACAAAATTTTCGATTCCGGGTCTCAGCCAACTAATGAAAACATATTTCCAGTCGTCATCGAATAAAAACAGCTTTTAATCGAGTCTCCATTGGGTCATAATGAGCATCAAGGTCCGTGCCAAGACATATATATGTAAATATTCTCACGGACCGATGCAGAGGGGAATGCATACAATAATGGACCAATCGTGTTCTCTGGACGATAATTCCAATATGCCAATCACTCACGTTTTACGAGTCCCATTAGGTACAGAGCGTTCGTTCGTTCACCCGCCATATGGACTCGAAAAGAGAAGAATCATTTCGAACCATCACGATAGGTGATTACGATGAAGATGGGTTCAGGGGGAATTAAACGAACTTTCAGAACGAATTATTGATGAGAAACGATTACTCTCTCACTACAAAGGTTCCGTCGTAGTTCGAGAATTTTTGAGTGTTGAAATTCCTAAGGCATAACCTCTCTCACTGCGTATTGTGCCAAATTTGGAACATGCCCTTTTCAACATTTTTCATAGATCGAGCTGAGTTCTAAAACACATTGAAGTTTCAAGTATATATCTTGCCACGAGGAGCGATGGCAGTCACGAGAGTATTATCAAAATTATTTTGAAAATTTCAGTTTACAACCTATAACTGATGAAATAATAGAGTAATTCGTGTAGTGATAGCATTTTCGTAATCTAAGTTATCAAATATATATATATATATTCTTTTGAGAAAGAGCAAATACAAAATATTAATTTCAAACAATCAAGCATATGTGTCGATAAGTTGGTATGAAATGTCGACGTGGGAGCTTTTCAAAAAAAATTTTTAGGTATGGAAAATTTGAGCCTAATTTTTCAATCTAAAAATTCTCATCAATTCTTCGTATAGCTCACAGTATTTGAAAATTTGAACTCGAAATTTGGAAAAAACCGAAAATTCAATTTTCTACACAATACCCAACCGTTATATTTCCTGAAATATTGATCACAGCCCCACCTCAAACATATTGTTTGTATTGTTTCAAAAGCGTAAACGCATTCTGTTAGATATTGTGGAAGAGAAAATTACCAGCCAAAAAATCTAATGGCTATTTACCACTGGCTGTATTTATAACGGGTGTTTTTTTTCGAGGTATATAACTTTAAGTTGGCATTACTGTTCAAGATGGCGACCGATTTAACAGCTGTCGAGTGATTGATTCTCAGTTTGGTTTGGCAATTCATCATAAATAGACTCACTCCTAAACAACGCTTGCAAATAGTGCAATTGCATTTCGAAATCAATTTTTCTGTGCGGAATACGTATCGCGTTGTTTAGCGATGAAGCGCACTTCTGGTTGAATGGCTACGTCAACAAACAAAACTGTCGCATTCGGAGTGAAGCTAATCCTCAAGTGTATGTCGAAACACCGTTACATCCAGAAAAACTGACTGTTTGGTGCGCTTTATGGGCTGGTGGAATCATTGGTCCGTACTTCTTCAAAAACGATGATGGCCAGAACGTTACAGTCAATGGTGATCGGTATATAGAGCCATGATTACTAACTTTTTCATTCCTGAATTGAACAACCATAATGTCCAGGAGCTGTGGTTCCAACAAGACGGCGCAACATGTCGCACAGCTCGTGCCACAATCGATTTATTGAAAGACACGTTTGGTCACCGCCTAATTTCACGTTTTGGACCTGTGAATTGGCCTCCAAGATCTTGTGATTTAACACCGCTAGACTACTTTCTGTGGGGCTATGGAAAGTCATTGGTCTATGCGGATAAGCCACAAACCCTTGACCATTTGGAAGACAACATTCGCCGTGTTATTGCCGGTATACGGCCACAAATGTTGGAAAAAGTCATCGAAAATTGGACGTCCAGATTGGACTACATCCGAGCCAGCCGTGGCGGTCATATGCCAGAAATAATATTTAAAATGTAAAGCCACAAGATTATCTTGCGGATAAATAAAATTCATGTCAATCGAATAATTCATCGTTGTTTTATTGCAATTTAAAGTTCTATAGCTCTAAAAAAAAACATCCTTTACTTGATCTAGCAGAAATTCTAAACAAGATCTTACGATCTTACCTAAGAAGTGCGCCCGATCAAGTTTCTCTCTGCAGCCACAATTGGATTTGGGCATTCAACCAGCACTTAGTTTAATATGCCTCTCAAAAAGCAGGCTCCAGTCTACATTAAAAGACTAAACATCCCATATACCGAAAATAAATTTGGTCATTTATGACTCATTCCCTAAAAGCCAATGACTAAATCTTCGAATCTCATCCCAAAAACACAGAATAACAATCACTCAACGTCCAAAAGCCACTACCTGCAATTGAAGCAGTAAAATCCTCCTACCATAAAATAATCTCATCAACTCTACAAGAAATTGCAGAAGATTGATGTTATTCATCAATTACAGACAAATTTTTTTATTATAAGCCTTATTGTCTGCCTAATCCTTTCAAGAACCTGAGCTGCTGCTCAGGTCGAGATCTCTTCTCACGATTGGATTCTTAGAAAATTAGTCTCTAATTAAGGAACGGTTTTTGATCAAAGCGACCATCGGTTATAGAAGTGTTAAACAATTACGCAGATATGAATTATATTCAATAAATTTTACTACCAAGTCGCCTTGAATTGCTAGATGGCGCATTGAAAAAAATCAGGAATAAAAATGCGATCTGATTGGTGTATCAATAGGTAGTTCTGTGCTTCTATACATGGGAATGAAAAAACAATCATTCTTATTTATTGCTAGAACTCGAATCCGAGGTTTAATGATGATAATTTCGAAGGTAATTTTCTCGATAAGGAAAATTGGATGGCCACTTATATTTGAACAAAAGGAAATTTACTTTTATTCGGTAATTTGTTGGAGAAATTGTTGCTACTTATCTGTTTGTCTATATTGCAGAGTAGTTTATTGTTCGAAATTTGCTCGATCATGCTGGTTTTTGAGAATGAATTCGTATCTTTACAATCATTACAACCAATTTTGTTGATTGAAATTTTTTCAAAAAGCAGTGATGTCAGGTCATAAGCTGTTGCGAATAATAGTTGAATTTTGAATAAAATCACCGTTTGAGTTAAATGATACGATAATCTTCTGAATTGAAGGTATACAAATATCTTGGTTACTCTTAGCTTCTATTGTCATGTTTAACACTAAATTTATGCGTTAGTAGTCCAAGTGGCATTCGATTTAAATAGGCTTTTATGAATACCCACCTTCACCAATTTAGGTTGTAAATGTCACAGTGACGTTTCGAAATAAGCGAATTATTCATTGGAGTCGCGACGTTGCCTTATAGGAAATTCGGCTTTCTTTTTGGTGATACAATTTATTTCTAAAATAATAAGAGCATGTAGGTAATCATCACAAATTCAATTCAAATGGATTTTCATAATTATATTTTCAATTTTGATTAAATTTACATCATGTTTGTTTTCAGTTAAAATAACAGTACATTAAAATTATAATTTAAACTTTTTTTCGAATGCAGAAACACGCCAATTAGACCAATTGCAATACCATCGTGTTCTACATTTTGACAGTTATCTGCTGTTCGGAATGGAGGCGAATCCAATAAACTATATATCATAAAAATCGGTCTATCAATTCTTAAGATATAGACGGTGTAACTGAAATGACTCTGTTTTATATACAACGTGTAAAGTTCAAATAATTGATACATTTAGAACATTAACGAACTAAATCGCCACCTTCTAATAACAAATTTATTGTGAGAATTTAATTCCTCTAGGTATTTTCAAAATAATGTATTTGCAGCAACAGTAACAAAGCCTATCCAATCTATGATGAGCTTCTTAGTAATTCTATCGAGATCTAGGTGAAACTAAAAATACCTTCATCATACCATCTATTCTCTAACAAAAATGTTCTATCTATAATTTGTTCTCTTCTCCTTAAATGCAACAAGAATCCAAAAATGCGGTACTTCTGCGTAACTTCCAACCAGCCAACCTAAAACTAGAAGTCTCATAGAGACTATTGTTAGCAGGAGAAAAAAGCCAAGGATCTAATCGATCACCTCGTACAAAATACCAAATAACAGAGATATAAACGGGCATCATTGGTACTTAGTTAGAATCTCATCTATCCAACTTAACAGCACTGATTGTAAAGTGGCGTAAATAACAGTAACAGTAATCCTATCTAATAGAGGAGCTGATGAATTTTAAGACATGTTAGCGTGATCTAGATTAACCAAAAAATACCTCAATTTATTGTCTAAAAAAAATTTCGTGTAGATAATTTACTCATTCCTCTTCAAATGTACCAAAAACGACAAGATAAGAATCCACAAATGAATAGCTACTGCGTAAATTCCAGTCCTAACAACATAAAACTAAAAGTCTCACAGACTGTTGTTAGCGGGATAAAAAGGCCAAGAATCTAATCGAACACCTCGTACAACACACCGCCTAATAGAGAAACAAACATGTATCATTGGTACTTAGTTAGTACCCTATCTATTCAAATTAACGGAGCTGATCTTAAAGTAGTGTAAAAAAACAGTAACAAAGCCTTCTGAGTAGACTTCCTAAGACAAGTTATCGTGATCTAGGTGGAACTGAAAATACCTCGGTTTATTGTCTAACAAAAATGTTCTGTAGATAATTTGCTCTTCTCTTTTTAAAGGTACCAAACAACAAGATAAATATCCACAAACGGACAGCTACTGCGTAAATTCCAGTCCAACCAACATAAAACTAAAAGTCTCATAGAGACTGTTGTTAGCGGTTGAAAAAGGCCAAGAATCTAATCGATCACCTCGTACAACACACCGCCTAATAGAGAAACAAACGGGTATCATTGGTACTTAGTTAGTACCCCATCTATCCAACTTCCAATTTAGTACTGTCATGTCCACAGCGTCCATTTATCTTCCACTTTGATACTTTAATGGCGTGTATTGTATTTCTTTAGGTAAATTCCGGAATCGAAAAACGCCCGGAATCTGCCCGTAATGGCCCGAGGAGCCCCTCGCCCGCTTTATAATCTAACGAGGGCCGGGTAAAAAGAAGAAGAAGACCGCGCGGAGTCCACAGATGGCCGCCATTGTTCTAGACGGCATTGCGGCGTAATTGCGATAAAATAAATAATTGCGCCCGTTGTAAATGTCGCCTCGGTGTACGTCGGTACTGCGTTTAAGGATGCGCCTTTGAGTTACAGGTACTTTTTGAGAAAATGAAGTTTTTGAGTGGGTAGTACTAGCAGTACTGCTCGATGGTTTTCCTCATTGAATTTTATCAGTAATGCAGTGAGTTTTATTTTAAATTGTAATTGAGTACTCGTAGTACCATAAGTGAGTACCCAAGGTACCAAATATTGAGTACTAGTAGTACTACAAATGAAGATCCTAGGTCATAAATATTGAGTCCTAGTAGTACTACAAGGGAGTACCCAAGGTATCAAATATTGAGTATCCGTAGTACCACAAGTGAGTACTGAAAAAACCAAAACTCGAGTACTCAAAGTACCAAAGTTGAAGAACGATAGGGTGTTTTTTTTCGAGGTATATAACTTTAAGTTGGCATTACTGTTCAAGATGGCGACCGATTTAACAGCTGTCAAGTCATTTATTTTCAGTTTGATTTGGCAATTCATCATGAATAGACTCACGCCTGAACAACGCTTGCAAATAGTGCAATTTTATTTCGAAAATAATGGTTCTGTGCGGAATACGTATCGCGCACTATGTCCATTTTATTTTGTTTAGTGATGAAGCGCACTTCTGGTTGAATGTCTACGTCAACAAACAAAACTGCCGCATTTGGAGTGAAGCTAATCCTCAAGTGTATGTCGAAACACCGTTACATCCAGAAAAACTGACTGTTTGGTGCGCTTTATGGGCTGGTGGAATCATTGGTCCGTACTTCTTCAAAAACGATGATGGCCAGAACGTTACAGTCAATGGTGATCGGTATAGAGCCATGATTACTAACTTTTCCATTCCTGAATTGAACAACCATGATGTCCAGGAGCTGTGGTTCCAACAAGACGGCGCAACATGTCACACAGCTCGTGCCACAATCGATTCATTGAAAGACACGTTTGGTGACCGCCTAATTTCACGTTTTGGACCTGTGATTTGGCTTCCAAGAACTTGTGATTTAACACCGCTAGACTACTTTCTGTGGGGCTATGTAAAGTCATTGGTCTATGCGGATAAGCCACAAACCCTTGACCATTTGGAAGACAACATTCGCCGTGTTATTGCCGATATACGGCCACAAATGTTGTAAAAAGTCATCGGAAATTGGACGTCCAGATTGGACTACATCCGAGTCAGCCGTGGCGGTCATATGCCAGAAATCATATTTAAAATGTAATGCCACAAGATTATCTTGCGGATAAAATTCATGTCAATCGAATAATCCATCGTTGTTTTATTGCAATTTAAAGTTCTATAGCTCTAAAAAAAAACACCTTTTACAAGTGAGCACCCAAAATAACAAATATTGAGTACTAGTTGTACTACAAGTGAGTACCCAAGTTACCAAATATTGAGTACTAATAGTACTACAAGTGAGTACCTAAAGTATCAAATATTGAGTATTCGGAGAACTATGAGTGAGTACTGAAAGTACTAAATTTTTAGTATTCATAGTACTACAAATGAGTACCCAATATACCAAATCTTGAAAACTTTATCATCATATAACATCACCACAATGAACATTTCTAGCAAATGATCTTTAAAAAATGCTTAATTTTCCTGGATCTTCGTGAATTTTGTGAAAAAAATTTATTGATATTATTGTAGTTGTCTACGATGTTTTTCACCGCTCTCTACTAATTCAGACAAATATTCTTTCTCTCTAAAAAGACTTAACTGAAATCTAAAGATTAAATTGCGCCAACAACCGAATTTCGATTGGAGTGACCGTAAACGTTCTCACCGGAGTTCACGGGATGAAAGAAGCCGAAACTTTGGTTTTCGTTCCGACAAAACGCATATGGGAATTCAAAAACGTAGAAGGCACCTTGGCAATACGGAATATCTACCTTGTATGTAATTGCTGCAGAGCAAATCATAAATGCTTGGTTCGTTGATATTCGCAGTTGTTTTTCAGGACGAAATTGTTCAAGTGTCTTTGTTTCGCTCTTTACGATGAGAACCAGCATCTCGTTCATCGCGAAATTGGTGGAAAAAACAATAAATTGTCGAGAGGAATCTCTGTGGGTATTTCTGGAATATTTTCAGATGAACTGCAGAAATTTATTCTTCAGATGTTTGCACAATTGTATCTAACTCGAGAAGCCTCAATGATGTGCATCATTCCCATTCAATTCTCAGCAAATTATTTTTCATTTTAGCAAAAGAATACAAGAAAATTTTCAAAGTTTTATTTGTTGTTTTGAACAAAAATTTCACGGCCTTCTTTAATATTTCAGCGTTTCAATTGAGGTCCACATTCTACACTAAACAAATACCTAGGTAATTTTTTATGGTGACTCCTATTTATTGAGGATGCTATAAATTCTCAACATTTTTACAATAAGCACTTAGTCTGCAAAAAGGTGTAATCAGCCACCTACCATTTCTTTCGAATATATACCTTTTGGCAATGTTCTATATTACCACCTTGAATATATGAGTTTATTATTTTCAATAATAAAACTTTCGAATCGTTTGAAGAAAAAACCCTCCTTGAACTTGTTTCCGTTGACGCTATTTGGAATTCAAAAAATCCCAAAAATAGAATAAAACAACCCACGACAGCTATTTGCATATAATTTGTTTGACAAATCAGTTGTGATATTGAATTGATCCTCCAAGCTTGTTATTGTGATCCAAGGCTTTTAAGGCAAAAAATCAAGGACTAAAATTTTGAAAAATTCAAATTAAAAGAATAATACACTAGGAAGAATCAAACAATCAAATTTCAAAACCTGTAATGGTATTATTGTACTGAAAATAAAAAATACTTTTTGTCGAAAGGCTCAAGAAGCGAATAAGATAAATGTAATGAATAGAAAAGTTTCTACTCAAAATAGATATAAGAAAAATAAACAAACCTAGATGTATAAAGAAGCTTATTGTGATAATGTGATTTATTTTTGTGTTTCTGTGTCCGTCTTTACTGATGTATTTTGTTTTTATTCTTTTTGTTTCATTTGTGCATTGGTTGATTTTTTTGTGGGTTTGTATTACTTATTGAATCTTCAATAATTATTGTATTATATATTTCTTATTGTTTCCACTTTTAGGAGAATAGTTATTTATAATGCAGGAGCAGAAGGCTTTGATATTATTCTACGAATTCAACGAGTGTTATAATGAGCCTTTTGTACGAGTATTATACATTATTTTCTCCAATTCACTGAATTTTAATTATTCTTCAATTTCCTAAGTATGACCTCATCTGTATTTGGGGATCACCTATCAATAGGAAGGGTTTGAACATCCCGTCAATTGAAGTTCTGTATCCCATAACAAATAAACAAAAAAATCAAAGAAAACAACTCGCAGTCGTAAAAAAAGTGAAATGTCAAGTTCATATTAATATTTCAACTCCATTCATTAGGTTTCAAACTAAAAACCAGATGTCTGTAGTGTCATACGTCATACTACGTATGCCTAGCATCAAACGACTCTATCCAACGCTCAGCATCTTACGAAACCACTAGTTGCACCTTCACCGAATAGTAGGCGATGAATTTCTCCTTTAAACTCGCCTCCTACGATGCCCATCAGCCCACACAGCCCTCACATCACAACAATATTCCACATATTCTACTATTATAAGGTACACACAAGGTTCCTAGTACCCACGTGTTGATGTTTCGTCAACGAGCCAGAGAAAGAAGCTGTCCTGCCGGACAGAGACGGAAGGGTTACAGTTGGCTTTGCTGGTTGGTACTCCAAACGTCAAATTAATTCATAGAATACAGTTACTGGTGAGGAACCATTCGAGTGCACATCTGGTCGCGTACGACGCTATTGACTATGCCGCGATTTGTACTGGTCATAGAAGCTGGTACCTGGAACTGTGTTCATAGCTGGTTCTTTTCCAGATATGAATATATTATGTGAGAACGAGAGGTAATTAGTATTTTCGCGAAAATGATTAATTTCAATGTTATTTTTATGTTTTTACTTGAAATCTGGCCTGAATATTTCCTCCAAAAGACACATATTTGTAACATATCGTTTATCAATTCAGATATTGATCACATCCAACGCTGCTTGGTCTCAAGATCATAGAAACGAAAGTTCTTCTTTTTCAAAACTATTATGCCTCCTTTGTCTGAAGAATTGAACTAATAGTTATATAGGGTGTAGAGTGGACACAATACGGTAATTGTTCTTTCTCTTCGACACCTATACCGAAGTCGACATGCTTCAAATCTTCATTCTGGCAAGAGATAAATGATCATTTTTATATTTTCTGTCTGACGTTAACTAGGATTCACAGCTTGCCGTGATTTTCAAGCAACTCGGCTTGAGCTTGACTTGATTTCAAGTTAAGCTCAAGTCAGGTAGTAGTTTTCAATCTCAAGTCAAGTCAAGTATTTATTTATCAAGTACTTGAATCATATCAAGCTACTTGATTTTTAGCAGTTTTATTGTGTAGTGTTACATCCATAAAAAATGATGGAATGAGAAGGAACCTTGCAAAAGAAACTTTTATTTATCAAACTTATTGTATAAAAGAACCGAAAATATCAACTCTTTTGAAAGAGAAACATGAATTAAATCACTATAAACCATAACAAAATTAATAATAATGAATAAATTAAGTTCCTCAATATTGAAAAACCTTTTTTTTCTGTGACGGGAAAAAAATTTGACATTTTATCTCTGTTGACAGGTAACAAAATATGACTTTTCACGAAATTACTTTTTTCCCCGGGAAAAAAGTGAGTACTTTTTTCCCGGATATATATTTATCTACATATAGGTAAAGGAATAATAATAATTCGACCACACTATTGATGGCTTTTGTTGTTGTGCCAATTCCGAAAAATAAGCCAATAACACTGTCTCCGAGCAAGAACTGCATGTCTTTTTCATTTTCCATTACATAAATCTTGAATACGCGGTTTCGTAAATTTTCCGCGATTTAACTGGCAATAATTTTCGTGACGCTACTTGCCCTGCTTCTTTCAACTCCAGTGGAGTCAGAGAAAACTCAGAATCAGACATTTTTTAACTTTATATTATTCAACAAAATAACTACTAAACAATTATTACTGAGTTCGCAATTTTTGAAACAAATCACAAAATTAAATTGACAGATATTTGATTACTTTGAAGTTTCCCTTAGCAACGCAGGTCTATTTGCAGCTTACTGTGTCTCCCTCCGCTTCGCGTCGGGAGACAACATAACCTCGAGCTAAAATCTAATACTTTTTTCCCTTGTATAATAAATAACTATTTTTATATCATAATTCTCCATCCAGGACTATAAGACACATTAGGCATTTTATAGATTTGTCGCGTGACCTATTGCGGGTTTTTGTAAGAGCAGCTCTGAAAAATTGTCTCTCAACAGGAGCTGAAGATGGTGGCGTTGATAAAAATCCTTGGCCGTTTTGGCCAAGTTTGGAAAGATATTTCTGAAACTATCTAAATCTACCAATAGATTTCATAGAAATGTGAGAAAACTACTGAAAAATCACACTGGCGAATGCTTCAGTCTCTCGGCGCTCGAAAAATCCTCTTTTTAGTCTAAGCGCGCACGAGATTACAGAAATAAATACCGTGCGACACGTGCATATCGAGCTCAAGTAATATCAAGTAGCTTGATATCAAGTCAAGCAATGAATATCTAAAATCAAGTCAAATCAAGCTCAAGTATGTAATTTTTCACGAGTTTGATTTTCAAGTCGAGCAGTTTGTTAAAATGTCAAGCTACTTGGCTTTATAAATCCCTATCCCTACTAAGAAGTGAAAAAAAAATTTTTTTTTATTCAACTTTATTCGTCAACATAGTCACCTTCAAAACGGTACATTTACTTGGGATTTGCTATTTATAACACCCAAAAAGTTTTAACTACCTTTTCAATAAAACCATAAACTTGTTCATGGAATCTTTATCACTGTTTAACGTCATTTCGACAACAATGTTTTCATCTGTAGAAACTAAAGGTAACTAAATCGAACTGGTAACAAAAACTACATATTTTCTAAGACACGACGCATAATCCAATCCTCCACATCTACAACAAATTTTCCCACCAACCCAACACATGTTATAACTCCTTCCAACATTCAAATCTCTTCGGCGGAGTGCTTTCAGGGCGAAATTGATAACATCCATTAGCGTTATATCGCGACAAGATTCCAGCATGAGACTTTAATTCCCATTCTGACTTATCGAAAACCAACAGTACATTCCAAAGCCGACTAATCCAACAAGTCTTATACTACTAAAATTCGAATTTAATTCCCAGATACTCGACACACGAAGCTTGAGGCTATTTGTTTGCCGGCCTGAAAAAGACAGATAAAAATCTCGTCTGGACATAGTCGATGGTTCGGGCTCTTCTCCCTCCGTGGTCTTGGCATAACTGGGAATCCGAACAGGCCATGACGACCATAAAACAAAACGCGAACGGCCTTAAGAACAACACGGAGATGGCGCGGATGTTCAAGGCAAAAGAGTGTTGGTGGTGAGTGTTCGCGAGGGTTTTCCAAGGGAACAGCTCAAATAGTCTCAAATGATTACTTTCGACTCACTCATAAAGTAGTCGAAGTCAAAAACACTGCAAAATTGGCTTATTATTTCCTCGTGAAATAATTAAAATAAAAAAAAAAGTTTACAAAAAACATGGATTCAAGATGCCGCCCCAAGAAACACATTTCAAGACCTGTAAGTTAATGGCAATAATAAATAATCAAAAAGAACACAGTTACCCATATCAGCATTGTTCAATGGCTGAATCCTGCTTCAGAGCGTCTTGAAAATTCATGAAAATAGCGAAATAATAAAAATTACTCTCTCTATTTCAGTATTGTAATGAGTTTATTACAGTACTAAAAACAGTGCTGTACTGAACTCATTACAGCATTGTTTTCAGTTATATTTTTCGTATTGTGGTTGTCTACGCTGACTTCCAATCCTATCGAATTTCAACACACGTCAATTGTCAATATAATATAATTTGGATATAGTAAAATGATTTGCAATATTATTCGCAATTTCTCTCAATTCTGTTGGTGTTGAATCGATTTCGTCAGACATAATTCATGAATTTAATGCAAAATTATAAATTATTTCAAAATTCGAAACGTACGATTCAAATTCAAATTCCGTAATCTGTCAATTTTTCAATACCAAAAGTCACTAGGACGTATAATTTCAATTTTTCATGGAATTTCGACAATATTCCACAAAACTTGACTAAAATAGAGAAAAGATCGTCTAAAACTCGTTGCAGAAGGCAATTCCAACACTCATGAGTTGGTGTTGGCCCATTCTGCAACTTCTTTTAGAATACTTATACTGTTCCCTCCCTACAGTTTTATTTTTTTTTGTATTCTCATTTTTTTATGTACTAACAGGTCGTTTCGGAGCTTAAAATATATTCATAATTAGCGCTTAGTTACCTACGTAATTAACAGATGAAGCGTGAAATAAGTTGTTAACAAAGATCAGTTCTGTACGTTCAGGATTCACGTTTTAGAATACCTATATTCAATATAGCCACAAATATCTCGGAGAGATTTTGACAAAGATCGAACCGACAATAAGATTTAATAACTTGAGAACCATTAAACATTAAATATATTCTATTCTATTATAAAGCCTTGTGTTGAAGAACCCAAAGTAAATATCTATTTTCAACAAAAATCTAATCGATATTCTTGGAATCCCAATAATTCCCACAATGCCCGATTACAATCTAAAAAAAATATCGCAGAATCCCATCGTCTTAAACTGCTACACCAATGTGGAGCATAACATTACACAGCCCCCTTTGTAAACACGAATTTCTCGGATGGAAACAAGCTCGGTCATACATGTTTTTCACTTTGATTCGCCATCAAAAAACAATGCTATCTGGTCCAGAACATCGTTATTTTAAATCTTCACATTAGTCAGAAGACATGCGGGCAACAAGGGAACATCTATACTTGTGTGTATAAGCGAGGCGGTCAAAATATCGTAGAATTGGAAATTCAGATTATTGGCGTATATTTATGGGGCGAGAAGACTTTTAGAGCCCATTGAAGGCCCATTTCGGAAGGTGTTTTGAGTTTGCCGATAGCGTTTTTCGCCTACATCGATGGGTGGTTGGAGATAGTAGAGGTTGTTGGCGAAAATTCGGGTTTTAGATCGCAGATAACGGTGTGTAAGAATGATTTGGTGTTTTTGCAGCTTCTGTAATAGGAGTTTTGACGATTGGTTTGGTTCTTTCGAGGATTTTCGACACTGTTGCGTCTCCAATGTTTGTTTTCTTGTTTGGAGAAAAAGAAATTGGAATTTCAAAACTAGAGGATTTTTACAATTTAAGGAAAAAATTGTTTTTAGCTGAATCACTCCTATATAACTCCTACACATAAAAATAAACATAAAGTTTGTACAATTTTTATGGTAATGCCTAAAATATCAGTGGAATAGTTGATATTCGTTGAATTTTTGTAGCAGACTTCAAAATAAACAAAAAATCAAGTAAAAAGTAATAGCATCCTGCTGAGCATGTTATAAGCACTACTGGACAGACAATAAGTAGATTCGTTCGGTTAAATATTCCTACCGTTACTGATAATTAATAAACCTACAAGATACAAGTATACACTGTGTCCGTAAAGTATGGAACAAATTAATTTTTAGCTGAACAGATCATTTTAAGAAATAATCCTGAAACACGTCGATTTTGATTTTAATGTACCGTATTTTAAAATAATAATCTAATATACAGGGTGAATTACTTTTTAGTAATGACGTCACCGTCATTTTTTAAATGGAACACCCCCATTTTGTCTCAATTTTCCGATTACTCTAGCTGAACTGATTCCAAAAATGTATCACATGTTGATTCCAATTGGTACAGGGTGGACAAAATACAATAGTTTTGTGTGTGCTCATGAAGTAACGCGTAACATTCTTTATTAGTTTGATGAACAATATTATCAGAAATACTTATTGTCTAGCGGCAATTGCTTTGAATTTAACACCTTGGAGTTTGTTACATATTCAGATTAATAAAAATGTATAAAAATAAGAAATAATTTCTTTCATATTCTGTCTGCTAGACCACAAGTACCAAAAATGTTTGGAAACAGCTCATTTTGATTAATCTAAAAATGTAACAAACTACAGGGTGTTACATTCAAACCAATTTCCGCTAGACAAAAAGTATTTTTGATAATATTGATAATTTAAGTAATAAAGAATGTTACGCGTTACTTCATGAGCACACACAAAACTGTTATATTTTTGTCCACCTTGTACCAATTGGAATCAACATGTGATAAATTTTTGGAAGCAGCTCAGCTAGAGTAATTGGAAAATTGAGACAAAATGGAGGTGTTCCATTAAAAAAAATTGACGGTGACTTCATTACTCGTAAATAATTCACCCTGTATAATAATAATAATAATAATAATAAAGGTCTTTATTCCTTCAGTTACAGTTTACAAATATCATATCACAGAAAAAAAAAACAAGCTAGGAAAGGCGAGATTCAGTTCACTTATATATACGTATATTAGATTATTATTTTAAAAATATTAGATTATATTATTTATATATATATATTATTATATTAGATTATTATTTTAAAATACGGTAAATTACAATAAAAAATCGACGTGTTTCAGGATTATTTCTCAAAATGATCTGTTTAGCTAAAAATGAATTTGTTCCATACATTACGGGCACAGTGTATAGGTGAACCTTCAAAGCTCGCCTATTGAGTTGGAACGCACATTATCACATACTGGAGTGCCCTCAACGTTGCGAATGCTTCAGGGAACTCATACACGTAATATTATTTTTCATTCTACCTGCAATAGTTTTTGACAATTTTCAGAAATTCATATCTCCCCCGATAATAAAATCAAAGTCATTATTATTCATTGAACGGTATGTCCAAAATCTAGTAGTTTCCAAGTAACAAATTCAAATTTGTTTCAATTCGATTTAATACCCTTCAATGCTCCGCTGGCCGCTTGTACTCAAGCACCTGACACCCCTAGTCCAAATTAATTATCCATCCAATTACCTCCCCAATCAGATATAAACCTTCACTCAAGCGTAAAAGCAAAATATCAAGGCCTCAATAACCCTCTCAACATCGATCAACTCCATTCGGCATTCCTGGTACCCAAGATACCATAATAACGAGATGGCAAGAATACACCAACCACTTCAGAAATGTAAAACATCCACCCAAAGTCATTTCTATGTTTCAAGCCGAGGTATTTATAATAGCAATCCACCTGCCATAACAAAAACAAAGCGGGTCTACCTGTCTGGTACTTCAGTCCTTTATGGTTCTCAAAAGGGAATGAGATGTGGGTTATATAATCTTCGGATGGATGCTGTGGTGTCGGTATCTCCCCATCGCGTCAGGTACGACTGGGATTAGAGTCGGCCAACTGGACAAAGGAGAGAGTGGGGTTCTTCAGGGTTCAGTGTTTGTCTGGGCCGTTGTTTTACAGGGACACTTACGCTAATTGTTCGAAGTAGGGATAGAAGTTAAGTGCTTAGGCGCCTTCTTTGTTGGGATTTTTAGGCTTCTTGTTCTTTTCGTCCTTGGCGGGGATATAAGAGGGTTTTTGGCGTATCGATTTCTCCGAGGTGAAATATACCTAATTTGAATATCACTAGGGGATTGTTAAGTGAAGTGGCCTTGAGTTTTCGAGAAGAATAGAGTGTGTTTACTGAAATGCAATATTAGACAAAAGTATTCTTAAATAAGAATATTGGTTCCAAGTTGTTCAACATTAATACATAAATTATTGCCTGAGTCTTGACTTTTGTGATGCTTAAAACAATTTTTGCACGATAATCTAATTTTTTTCGTGATATGAAAAAATCAACTTCTATCTAATTACTGACAAGTCAAAAGTAATATTTATAATAGAGATAATATTTCTGCTACATCAGTTTCGTTGAATACCAATTGTGTTAATGCAAAAAGGCATTTCCATAAACATTTGCAGTTAGTTTGACGCTGATAATGATGTCCAAATTTTCTTATTTTAGTTCTTAATTTTATTTGATTTTTATGAAAATGTTGCTATGTAATTTTGCCATCGGAAATGACTTCACTGATACCTTTGACCTAGAAACCAATGACTTTCAGTCTCAAAAATATATCATGAATGATCCAAAAAGCTGAACAGTGTATACAAAATATTTGAGCCTCTGAAATTTCTTAGTTTTATTTCCATTTTTACAGAAATTATAAAAGCTGATCCTTCATCTGGGAAACTAAAATGACGGAAAGAAAAGAGGCAGATTAAACATAAAAATATTTAAGAAAACACATATTTATTTTGAATTTTAGATTTGTCGAATATTAGTTCGATTGCTGTTGAAACTTTCCTTTGAATTCGACGAACCTATCAGGATCGGTGGGTGTACTGTGACAATATTGTTATGTTACACATACGTTACGATTTATGTCATCGGCATTGTATAGCAAATGATTATTTCACTCATGTATTGTCGTAAATTTCGTAGAGAACAACAACAATAAAATGGAGAACACAAAACCGAATAAATATATCGTTTTCTCCTTGGAACTGTTGGCAGACGTAATTATATGTTTGTTTATTTCGTTCACTTAGTTTCCTTGGATTTCGTTAGGATGAATAAAAATTATAGTTTCTGCCAACGTTCGCAAAAAAAGTTACCATCATTACATTTCCAAATCTGGAAGTTGTTTTTTTCTCATGACAATAAACTATGAAACGTTTGTAAGCGTATTAATATTCTTCCTTGAATTAATTCGGCAACCAATCTAAGATGACATTTTCAGCAGTTCCGCACTTCTGAACATCAACATCACTACCCATTTCAAAAAATAATATGTATATACCAAGGGTTGAACGCACATTCCGAGACTTCAAGGTTTGAAGACGTCAATTTACATCGTCGTCGTCCGAAAAAGCATCGCTGTTTTCTACTAGATACACAATGTAAAATTTTATGAGATCAAAAAGATAAAAACCTTCGTGTCGAATTCAAAGTGTAGTTTTATGATCATTCGATAAATTCAAATATTTTTTAAATGATGAAAGAAGATCGTATTAGATCCGAAAGGAACTGACCTTTTCTGGTAGTTGTAGAACATTGGCGTTTATCGAAAATTCCTTTTATTGTAGAAACAACAATGTTTTAAGGCGTTCATGAATACAAATCGCCATCTGAAGATTTTCCAAATGGGTTCATATCATCGCCGTAAAATATTTGGAATACATTTCAATAAATTGTTTCCGTTACTATGTATAGTATGGTCAAAAAGGAGATACGTAGCTATATCAGCTAGGTGGGCGCCTAATATCAGTTCCCTAAACTGACTGAACATAAACCGCAACCGATACAAATGGGATATAACTTCTTGTTGCTGTATTTTTCGATCTAGGTGGGTGGTTCTATGAAATTTTCTATTTGCCCACGCAGAATTTGGAAGCGAACGTTTTTTCTACTCAATTCGAAAGTTCTAGGAATATTTTTATGGTCGATATAAAATCGATTCTCTAGAAGAGCGATTTGCAAGATTGCTATCTTCATATGAGTGAATTTTGCTTGTTCTTAAAAGAGGACTCGATATCGAATAGTAGGTATGCTTAATATCTTTTGCGTGACATAATACACTGGATAAAAAGAAAGATGACCTAATTTTTTTCAACTCTACGCATTTTTGATGATGATTTTTTCACAGGGTAATTTTAAAGTAAACGTAGGTAAACCTTGCTTAACCGAATGACTCTCAATAATGGAAGTAGTAATGGTAAATATTTCCTAGAAAATAAAATTATTACTTGTAGGTAAATATTTTGTTATCTCTATTATTTATTCGTGAAATTTTCATAGTTGAAAAGTCAAGAATGGTTAGTTTTAGTGCAACTCATGCAGAAATAAAATTGCTAAGTCACTCGTCTATCAAAAATGTAGATTAATCAGGAATATTGAGATTTTCATGGAAAATATCCAATTTTTGGGCTCCAAATATACATATACCAACTTTCTGATCTACATTTTTTGTATATATGTACAGGGTTTTCCTTTAAATCTGGACCACATATAGCTATATATAGTTCTGTGGCCATCAAGGGTGTAATTAGCGTGAAAATAACTATGTAAGGTCCAGGTCATTCTTAAAGTTATGGTTTAATTAGATAAAACATCACTTTAGAAACAAATCTCCCTAAGACCAATATTTCTGGGTTTCTCTCATATGAATTTTTTATCATTCGATGAAAATCCTACGCTACGAAAAAGTCTTATTCAAGTTAGAATTACTGGGTAGGTAATCTAGTTCATCATCTCGAATCTTGAAAAGTCTACAGTATCTAACCTAGAAAGTGTATGTCATGTCAGCTGTCCCAAACAGACATACCAAAACACCCCACCAAAAATACGCATAGTTAATTTTTCTGAGAATATTCATTTCTGACCGGATACTAGCTCTAAGATCCACATCCCATACAAAAAAAAATAAAAAAAAAAGATCTTCAACTTACTTCAGGATCTACGATCCAATCTGACAGTTAACCTCCACACCCTAAGCCCAGATGTAAGATCTGTCACTGTCACAACACTCAAAACGTCTACCACAACCTCAACACCGGAACTTCTTCCTCAAAGCAATCCCGGAAGATACCAAAACAACAATTCCCGATATCCCAGCTTCCCTATTCGTTTTCACGGCGTTCAAGATGGCCAGAATCTTCTGGTATCGCGGTGAAACTGGCCCCCAGATATCTCGGATCAAGGCAGAGCCGTAGACATGTGGGCAGGCATCTTGTTCGAAGAACAGAACAACGTTCAGGTAAAGGTGGGCAAGTTGAAAACTTTCGATTCCGACGTGTGTGTGTGTGATGTAAACATTGAGGTGTCTCAGAGAGCGACTGCCATTGTTGCGATGGTAATGAGGTCAAAGTTTGGTTTTAGGTGGACTGTACGGAATATCAATTGTTGAGATATGTGTGGAATATGAACGCCGTTAGTTCGATTGAGGTTTTTTACATTTTTGGTTGTATGGTCATTAGGGATTTTGTAAGAGGGAGAGTAAGAGTTATTGCAGACCTTAATTCACACTTCGAGAAGTAGAGATGAGATGAAATAAATGATCGCAAACAGCCATTAGTGGAAAAGCATTGCAAAAAGAAGATTTTCGATGTAAAACCTTCGGATCAGGAAAAAAATGAACCTTATTTTGAATTTTTCGGATTGTGTAGAATCTGAAAATCGAACGAAAAAATTAGTGATCATCATATCATAAACCTCAGCACAAATTCTGTCTCCACGTAAAGGTAAAGTGATTGGTTTGTGTATTTGTTTACAGAATAAGCTGACATAAATATATTGGAGTGCTTTTTCTTCATCCAAACAAAATCTTTTCCTTCCTTCCTCTTCACCAAAAGTTGATGACGTATATATTATAATTAAATCTGAAAACAGAGAGAAAAAGGAAGGAGTAATTAATGTAAGTTTTCATTATATTAATTTGAAATTAGCGTTCTAAAAAAGAATCTGAAACTGAATAGATAGCTTGGAAACCATCATAAAATTTATAAATTGGACAAGTATTCACCAAGTGGTCAATGGTTTCTTCTACGCCACACTCATATAGTGGACTTTCAATAGAATGCCATTTGAAGAGCTTACTATTGCAAAGACCATGGCCAGTCCTAAGTTAATTCAAAGTTCACCAAATTTTCCTAGGCAGATTGAAACCTGGAACTTTTGGAAGATCCACGATTGAACTCTTGTTGAAGACATTACAAGAACTCTATTCCGAACGTCAATTTTCCTGATCACTGTCATTAGATTGAAGGAAAGTATTAATCCATAAAGGTTTACGTGACTTAAATCAGGCAGTTCTAGTATCTTGGAGATAAGATACAATTGAAAATAGTTTCGGGAAGAAATTAAATTTATACCAAGATTTCTTGACTGCAACCTGTCTACGAATGGGAGGCGGAAGGATAGCACTGGTACCCAATGTAAAGGTGTAGATCTAAAAGTTCCACTGATCATTCTCATAGAAACGTCAAGCTATGCACCAATTTTATGAACATGGGCACTATTGAACCAAACAGTTTTCAGCAGCCCTCTTAAGGGAATTTATTCTCAAGCTAGGAGGATCAATAACACATACCAACCAATTTTTTAGGTTCTATACAAATATCTACAACTATACTTAGATTCTCTACATTCTCAAATGCAAACTGTGAATATTTTAGAGAGTTTGAAATTCTTCTCCCTAGAACTAAACTCAATGATAAATAATAACCAAAAATTTTAAATTCTTTCTTTAACATTTCGAAGATAAATTCGACGATAGCATCTGCCTTACAGCTATTCCTCCTGCTCCAATCCAAAAGCCGAACCAGGACATTCCTCCAACAGAAAATACGAGAAACGATGCGAAGACCGCCTTAAAAAAAAAAAAGAAATATTTATATTCATATTTCGACTAGTCTTTAAAGCGACGATTTATAATCGTGTCCTCTGTTTTAATATATTTTGTCGGGCCAATGGTTGGAAGAGAGAACGATGGAAATTGATTTAGGAATCGACGACACGAAAGCCGTTTGTTGCTGGTGACAAAATCTTATAAAAGATATGTGAAAGATATGCAAATAATCGAAATTATTGGTATTGGTATGTTGATGGCAGGTTGAATGTTGGGGTCATTGGGTTCTGCGCCAGAATTCCCGCTGGTTCTTATCGAGAGATGTTAGCAGGGTTAGGAATTCGTATTACTTCATCACGTTGTAAGAGATGGAAGGCTGTAGTCGGAGAAGAATTGCTGGAATTTTTGGTTTGGACGCAAATACTTGGAGGATGAAGCTCGAAATTGAATATAATAATGATCAATGTCATATAATACACGATAAAATATTATCTTAACGCTTCACTCAATAAGAACCGGGCCTTACCAGCAAAAACACTTTTTTTATTAAAAAAAAAATATTATTCGTCAACATAGTCATCTCCAAGAGTGATATATGTACTCTAACGCTCCTAGAATAACTTTCCAATACCTTTTCTGTCGAAAGATTCGTCTTTGCTTTAGAAATAGGCTTCAGCCTCTTCAGTCACTTCTTCATGCCAAATTTCTTTCCCCTAACTTCTATGTTCCAAAATTTTAACACACATCTTTTGGAGCTTGTCACTAACGTGAAAAATGTGGTATGACACTGTGCGCCAGGTCCTGGACTTTTAAGTGTCATGGTAAATTAGCTGTTAGCACGGTTACTCAAAAACTTGAAAATAGGACTTTTGGGTCAACATTTCACACTGAGGTGCAAGTTTTTCATAGGTATTTGAGAAGTTTGTGATTTGGAACAGATTGCTCTCATTTAAGCAGGGTCAGCTGACCACACAATGCAGTTGATGAGTACCTATACAAATAAACCTAAAGTTCTACTTTTAGTGCGCCGGAGGAAAAAGTGTAGCCTATAACAATTATAACATAACTATCAATTATTATACTTCATGTCTGTCAAAATTAATTTAGCATGACTGGGTAACTTGGCAAATTTGCCATTGATCAAACAATTATAACTATCGTAAATATAAATGTCATTTGAAATTGGATCTCCAGATTTTCATGAATTTCAAAATGTTTGAAAATAGAAATCATATTTCATTCGGAGAAGAAGTGACTTTCCATGGCTCGCCTTCAATTACCAAATTACTCAAACACAGGCTCGCCATGAAAAGTGAAACTTCTCCTCCTTATGAAATAATATACTTTTAAGAGGGATTAGCACCATGTGGCTTTTCGGGTATCAGTCAAACCTTGTTACCTATTCATTTCCCTTTTGGTGCTCCTGCACTGATCTAACTTTGTATGGTGTACGAAGTTGTGCAAATAAGTAGAGGGCAGCACTGTACGACGGTCGATTATTTATTTCACAAAATCGTAGTTTACCTCTTTCGTCTTTCGTAATGATTTTTGGCAGGTTTTTTCTCACTAACATTTTAAAAATATATCAGTGGTTTGTACATTGTACATATCGTCAATTCTTTTGCGAAAAACGAAAAGTTATCAAATTTTCTTCTTTGTTTTACTTTCGCAAATTTAAAATATTAATTTTCCACAATGTAGATTATTGTTTAAAGATATTATGTGAAAACCCAATCGAAATCGGTGGTTGTAAGAGGAAAAAATCGTTGATTTCGTTTTGAATTGAGCAGTCACGTGATGGTATACACTCACAACCTCGCTCACAACTGAAGTTAAAACATTATAAAATGATAATTATGAAGTAGAGATGTTTCGAAGTATGCATAAAAAAAGAGTAAAACACAGTTCGACGTATATAATACACATGTAAACCAGCAACATACAAAAAAAATATTTAATGGATTCATTTGTCCTTCCATCAACTGAACCATAGAGTATTCTACAGCGGAATTGACACTTCTCATCCTCAAAGTCACGCCCGCGACCTCAAACACCCCGACGCGCGCAAAACCATTCGGGTGGCACGCCTGATGGTCCTCTCTCTCGTCCTTCTCGCCCAGGAATGCCAACATTATACACCGTCGATTTTACATCGAGCTGGCACAGCGACAACACGCGAATTCCACAGCCTGTGTCTATGACCGCAGGCGCGATCACGCGTTCTATGTAATCGTGACCGATAGTTCGGATAATGTGAGGTTAGGGGGCGAGGGGCACCCCGCTGCGGGGACGGCAGGGGTGGCAACACCGCCCGCTTCTTTATCGTAGATCGCAAGAGGCGCACAAACAGTCCCGCGGTCGGCTCGGGATGAAAGGAAAAACGTGCAGATAACCGACCGAAAAATGGACAATTCATTAGTTGCATCTCGGACGTAGAGATGGATCTGCGATATTTATAACGCTGGAGGCCCGCGATCTGGTTGAATGTGGAGTTGGGAGTTCTGCGATAAGAGTTGTGCACGTACAAAAGAGAGCGCTGGAAATTGAAGCTGAAGAGTTGATGTTAGGTACTGAAAGGGGATAAGTATCTAGGTGAATATACGGGGTGCTCCTTGATAACCTCTCGCTATTCTGTGATAGCATTTATTTGTTGATCTTGTGAGTTTTCGGCTGAAAATGCTACATTACTGAGATACAAATTCATGAAAATTCATTAGGAAACAACCTGCACGATAATTTCACGAATTCCTTCTTTAAGATTTGAATCGAACCTAACCTAACTAAGAAAACAAAAGATCTACATGGTCAAAGTTCCCGAAAGGCTTACCGAGTCACCCCAGTTCATGTAAACGGCTGAATTGCTCCTTTTTTGCCATCAATAAAATTAAGAACTTATTACCCCTAAAATCAATTATAGAAACCTACTACTGTTTATGCTATCCGCATATAGCATATAACATACTCATATGGGGCGGTACGTCTGAACTGAATAGAGTTCTCGTTTGTCAGAAGAAAATTATAAGACTGATATTTAATATCCATCCACGCACATCTTGTAGACCTTATTTTTGTGACAATGAAATATTAACAGTAGCGGGTATCTACTTGTTTAAATGTTTACTTCATACTAAAAAGAATGAAAATAATCTCACTAAGTTATCAAGTTACCATTCTTACCCAACAAGGAGCGGTGATATCCTAGTAATTCCTGGGCACAGAACATCAAAATACGAACAATCTCCCAACTATCAGGGGATTGTTCTGTTCAATCATTTACCAGTCTCTATAAGAAGTAGAAATATGTACTACTTCAAAAAATTAGTTAAGAATCTGTTACTGAATAAATGTTACTACTCAGTAAGAGAATATTTAGAGGATAACGACTTAAAACTATACGAGTAACAGTCAATTGCAAATATTGTTTAGTTTAATCTTTTTGAATTTTCTTTCTTTTTCTCTATTATGACCTGTCCTATACTTGTTTGTCTTAAAGGATCAATAAATGTTATTATTATTATTATTATAATAATAATAACCTAACCTAACCTCTCGCTATTGTTTGATAGAGTTTATGTGAGATATGGGCCGAAAATGCTCCATTTCTGAGATACAAATTTATGAAAATAATTTAGGAAACATCTTGGACGATAGTTTCACGAATTCCTTCTTCAATATTTGAATCGATCGTGAAGCATTGGTAAAATAAGGCTTACCTTTCACGTGGCCCCAAAGAAAACAGTCTGAAGGTGTTAAATCACAAGTTTTTTGTGGCCAATACGCTCTATTAGTGATTACGTCACACACTGCCATTTTAGTTCATTTGTCAGTGTTCGGAATACAAACAAACAAATTGTCATTCAAATTAGTACGTTGTAGTTGAAGAAATTGGCTCATTTTGATAAATAAGATTATTTAAGTATCGATTTTACTATTAATTGATAGACAGAAGGCACGAGAGTAATGCCAGTAAGTTCGAACTCGAAGTTCAACTAATAAACACGGTTTTTTATAAAATCTAGGGAATGATACAGGATTCAAACTTACTGGTATTAACCTCGTTTCTTCTATCTATCAATTAATTCTGAAATCGTTCCTCAAATACTCTTATTTATCAAAATAAGCCAATTCCTTAAACGACACCGTACTAATTTGAATGACAATTTATTTGTTTGGATTCCGAACACTGACAGGAGAACCAAAAATAGCGGTGTGTGACGTCACACTAATAGAGCATATCGTTATCACCTCTCCGAGCAATAACACGGCCAGCAAACTTTTCTTGCAAAATTGCTATTGTTTCGTTGCTTTTGTGACACTCAGCGCCGTCTTTATGAAAATGAACGTCGTCCACATCAATATCTTCCATCATAAATGAAAATCAATGAAAAATCATTAATCATAGTCTAATTTCCAAGATCGACGAGGACTCGATAAAACTGGGTTTTTGTCAACACTACGGGCTGCTGCCGCAATATTTTCAGTTGTTCTTGAGCAACGCACACGGTTTCGATTCTCCACATCACTAACTTGTCCCAACAGCTCAAATTTTTTTACTGGCCGAGAAGATGCTTCACGTCGACCCAAAAGTGATTTAGTTTTGCGAATTGTGACTGCAAAAATTTCATCATTTCTTATTTTTGTGGTGAATTTTGAATATCTCAATGTATTGTTGAAACGTGTATCTTCCATTTTTAGTTGTCACTTGTCAAATGTCAAACGATGATAGCTTCAACAGTGGCTGTTGCCAAGGCAAAGCGCTATTCAAAATGAAACCTTTTATGAGAAATTCCTGTATAGTTTTTTCTGTGTTTTTCTTCAAATGTGAGTAACTTTAGTTGATTATTCTCAAAAGCGCAACTCAATTTTTGTTTCTTCTCGATTCAATGAGAATGAAGATCAGTAAGTATTTTTGACATAGTTTTTTTTTCTTTTAGGTTTCAACCTTTCTAGTCGAATACATGTGCAAGTGAAATCATTAACTTTAATGGCATCTCTAACATCATCAAATAGATACTAGGACATGTCATTTTACGCCACTGTTTTTGTACGTGTGCATGCTAGATCGAGCCATTATAAATACAATTTCACTATGACATATCGCTGTGTTTTCACCGCACTCGAGCGTATTGAAGTCTTGAACGGCTACAGGCGATGTCCATCCATTGGGTATAATTAAATAACGTAAAAAACGGGCTTTTTCAGTTGACCGCTCAGGTAAATTCCAAGTAACCCGATCCAAGATGGCGATTTTATCTTGATAGCCGATGGCGCGGCCCTCCAAGAGCTCAACAAGGACGTTTTATATAATATACGATGAAAGATGGCGGAAATATGAGAGTCTCATATTCCTCGTAACCTCGGTGGAAAAATATCGTTGATACGTCAATCTTTGTAGTCGTTTAGAGCACGATTTTTTCGAGTTTCTTGAAATTCGAGGAGGTACGCAGGGTTCTATGGTTGGCTCCGCGTTTTTGATGTTTTGTGCGTCGTCTCAACTGACGATGTTGACATATAAGCAATAAAAAGCCAATAAGGATAGTACGAAAAAAATTCCTCATCCTAGGGAAATAATAATTCAATTAATAGAAAGAGTTTTGACAGAAGGAGTAAACAGAAAGAGAAATACTCTGGTGGAATCTTCAAGGGATGGATCACTCCAAAGAGCACCTCTGAAACTTTAATACTGGAAGATCCAAAAAGTATCTGGATAGGTAAGGAAATATTACACTTCCCCACTGGCTTCCTTAAGAAGTATTGACGCCTTAGGAAGCACCTAATGAGAAAAGGGTTATCAAGAACTGACAAGTGACTGGTAACAAAATGACTCGCTAAGTACGAGAAACTTCCTGATACTGGAAAGCGAGCTTTATAGATGGTGCAGCTTTGATGGGGACAAAAAAGACCTATAGTTCGCGGCTCAATATAACACCTCACACAACAATATATCAAGAATGAACAATAGGGGTCCACGAGCAGTGCCCTGTGGAATCTCTTCATACTGAATTTAGTTCACTTCATCTCTGCCAAGTGCGGAATAAAATTTGTTGCACCATCACACTTTCAAATTCAAGATACAGTGATATCACAGAATAGAGGAGATGTGTATATTTTATACAAAAAATAATTCCTACACCACGTGTTGAAAGAGAGGATCAATAAACTGGATGTAAAGACTGTTAAATTGTTTCAAAAAATTATAGATTTTTGACCTTTTACATAAACCTATAAAATAAAATTCTATTCCTACCATTTATCCACGACTCAGCATATTTTCAAACAGTTCACACGACTACCATATGTCAAAAAAAAAGCGTTCTCACAGAGTTGGCAAAAACCAGAACGGGAAGCGACTAATGGGTGAATCACTAAAAACGACCCAGGTCAAACGACTAAACCTACCGATAAAGTTCATGTTTTTCTATCAGTCCATGCGACAGTTGAGACTCCCATGGTCGTTTAGATAAGACACCTGTTTTTTGTGGCAATAAAGCATAATAACCAGATTTTTTATTGCAAAAATATGGTAAACGGGAGAAATATCGCGAAAACGGCAGGTATACAAGTCTAGGGGTTCACCTTGATTATTCGTGGATGATATGTTGTTGATATTTTTGGAATTGAAGATGGAAATTACGAGCTAAATCATCACACTGGCCAACACACATTTTGGTTTTCAGATTTTGTCTGTCAGGACAGATTTATCGAATCATTTTAAGAAAAAAAAGTCCTATGAACATGGGCCCGCGAACGCTTTGTTTTCGAGATACAGGGTGTAAAAGTTTGATTTTATCCAGATTTTTTCTCATAGCACCTTCCCTCAACAAGATATTCAACTCATATTTGACATAGCTTTTCCAATTTGCAGTTTTTATCATGTGCTTATGTTAGGATTTTTGAATGCGAATCTACAAGGTGATATTTTTTCTGGGAACAGTGCCTGCTTCTCTCCTCCACAACTTTTTTTTGGTGAATCACTGGTAGTTTAGAAAAATTTGAAAAGGAACTTTGGTCCAATAGTACACGTTTTGGTTTCCTGTGGTTTTGTCGTATCTTTTACGAATTTCGAGAAAAAAATTTTCAAACAATTCTTTAGTAATACTCAGGAAACTCCAAATTCTTATGAAAATTCAGTTAGTGAGCTGTGATGAATAAATTGATTATAAGTTTTGGTACTTATTTACCCAATCTGTAGCAGAGATTCATAAAAATTCGATGAACTGGTATAATCATCACAAAAATGTAGGACAAGAAACACCCTGTATCTCGAAAACAAAGCGTTTGCGGGTCCATGTTCATAGGACATTCTATCTAACTAACAACGCTCAAAACAGTTTCCATCTCGATTTGAAGCTTTCAACAAATTGCTTCATGGGCACCAACTTAATATGCAAAGACGAAAGTAATATTTTTTCTCTTCTAGTCAAAGCTTAGTTGGTTACATTTTATTTTCCATGAATCCTGGAATCTCTTGAAGCCCAATTTCGATTAATCGAGTGTTCATTTTCAGCTCTGCTCTTTCGCAGTCATAAAAAGTAAAGATATTTGTTATGCCCACTTTGCTTTGAAGGAATAAGTTTACAATAAGATATTTTTCAATGCTATTAGATTTTCGAATCACAACTTTCGGAGAGAACATAAAATCACGAATATTGAGTAGTGTGATTACAATTTCAAAATTTCTTGGCGCCATAACATTTTCCAATAAATCAGTAGTAATGACATTCAGAATGACAGCTGGATTTAACTGACAGTCCTTTGTTCGACATCTATAATGTCACAGCTTGTTTTCTTCGTTATCAATAATGAACCGATCAAAAACCAAGACGATATAGACATCATGTTCAATTCTGAAATAACTTTGACATTTTGAAAATGAAAATGTGACAATTTCTCTTCAATCCACGAACCTCAAATCGACTTATTTGCTTGCGTAAGCACCAGCCTGAATTCCAAATATCCAACGACAAGAAATCGAAAACTGTCGATCTACGTTGAAAGCGTACAGGCATTTGATATGTAAACAAACCGCTTATCAGCATAATGAAAACGATCACAATAACCCTGGTGTTTGCAAAAACCAACTTTAACAGTTTATTGTTGATACTTGGTAAAACGAACTGAAAATTCGACGCATAAGAGGCTAGATAAGACTGCTGCGATAAGATTTTTCGAGAAAATGTGCCAAACAAATATTTATGGGTAAATAGGGAAGGGTTTAGATTGTTAAAAAGTTGTTGTGGGACGTATAACTAGTTATTTTGGTGTTCTACTGGTTTTGAGACTAACATAACGTATCTAAGAGTTGGTCTTGGTAATCCAGTAGGCCTAGGAGGTCAAAGAACTCGAATTACACAGAATTCATTAGTTAATCTTTATGCCACAGGTACTACTAGTATTTTGAGGCGGTAGCATAAGCTGAACTCTTGATTCCTAGAATTTCAAACAATGAAGAAATCACTGCATTTATGCAGCGTAAAATAACAAAAAACAATACTTTTCTGGAACGTTATTTTCTCCTCACTGCAGAAAGCTGTGAATTGGTGCTTAACCAAATTCAATCAGTTATAATATGACAAGAGCATTGACAGTATTCGATTATACAAACCTCTTCACTCGACGTAGTTTGCGAAACACCACTCGAGCTGCTCTCTCGTGATGTTTCGCGAACTACATCTCGTGACTCGGTGAATAATCGAATATTGTCTTTGCTCTTGATGATATTATAACTGATAACATAAAACAATACCTTTTTTTCTACTTCTGAAAGAAAAAACTTGTCGTCAACAGCATTAACAATGCAGAAGAAAAAACGTCTCAATTTCTTCCCTTTCACCAAACATTTTAAGAGTTTTATTATATATAATATGAAAATGATCTACGCGCATATTTTGGTCTTTATTGTAGCATGTACCTTTTGGCTTTTTAGACCTTCTGGATTCCTACTCCTACTTTGTTATTTTCATAACCAGAGAACTACCCAACTACGCAAAACAATGAAAATGCTACTCACCAATGGCAAAACAGCTCTGCAGAAACTGGACTTCGTTGGTTCCATAATCCACATCCTCCACCCTCAGTACAAAAAATGTTCTTTCTCCTGGGCTGTTGATTGTGTCATAGCAGAATTCCATCATTTATCCATTTTATTTGTGGCCTATCACCTTTCTAATTCTTTATTTGGTAATTGAACATTCGATTTTATTCCAGTAATGAAACCTCATTTTCAACGATGCAAATAAATCAGATTAATTGAGATGACTGTGGTAGGTATCAATTATCAACAATGTTGTTGTAATTTAATTATTGATTCTGCACAGAGCAGATGGTCATGTGTAGAATTTCAATAGTGTATACTATGATCCATAATGAGAAATGTGGCTTATCGAACAAGTGTAAATTAACAGTAAATGTTTTAACATATTATACACTGCTCGAGTGAACTGTTTCAGAATTTTAATTTTGATATACCAGGTAACCTAACCATATTATTTCAGTCGATTCTTACACATACTATATTGCTATGAATATAACGGATGGCCCATATAAAACAGTGGTGTCGAATTATGAGTTTTTCTGGAAAACCCCTAAGAGGTCTCTTCATTATTTATAGTTTTCTATTTTGAAAAAATGGTACGTCACTGAGACATTTCAATTTAAAAATCATTTTTGAATTGCTCCTTTTTTGACAAAAAATCGTTTATGCCTTTTTTCAATATGGGGCACCATTTTCGAGCAAAACAGTAACGCATATTAACTTCAATATATCATCAAGAACTAACAATTAATAAATAATGGATTGAAGAAATGAAACGCATCAATATTTCATCTTTTGAAAACAATTACAAATTGAACGATGACTTCAAAACTGAATTTTAGCTTGAAATATCTCAGTGGCAAACAATTTTTTTGTAGAGATCATTGATCAACTTCGGCGTTTAAAGGAAAATCTCGCATTCACATTTGAAATACTCAATGAGTGTGAAATTGAGGAAATATTGATGAATAAGACCATCAAGAGCTGAGAGAAGTCTTTTAGTTACCTGATATAATAGCATTAACAAATAAACGTATGTTAAAATTGAAACATTACTTGCACAACAATACAAATTATATCTATTTCCTATTCAAATAGATGCTCTAGCTTAATATACATACATTTCAGAAAAGATCAATTCAAAATAAATTCATTCTTGTTCCTTCGAACAAATAAGGTGTTTCCATCATTTCATTTTATATTCAAATTCTCATTATTACATCAATAAATGTTCAGAGTTTAATTTCTCTGAATCTTCTAATTACTATAATTTTTTTCAATTCAACCTTTTCTTTACACATGAAAAACTTAACCTACAAGAATTCCATACTTTAAAATTAAAAAATACGCTCGCTATAATACCAATCATTTTACCAAATGATGAATGCTCAACAGTCACCTGGGTCCTCTGAAGAGGCCTATCTCGACCCCCAAAAACTGGTCGACGATATGGTTCCTCCGTTTTACCTGGAAAAGAACATGCATGTTAACAAAAGGTACGACACTACAGCCATTATTTTAACATAGAATGCTAGCACCCAGCATGTGCCGGTAACTTATGATCTGTCGAAGTTTGCCTCCTGTCAAGTTTTAGACCGAATCTAGTCCGTTTTTCAAGGTACTTGAATCGGGAAATAATGAAGTGCAGCTTGAAGGTACTTTTCATTTATTTACCTTTATTTTTCTTCGCGGGGGGGCTTTGTTGAGATTTTTCTGAAGGAGGTTAGATTATTGTTCGGTTAGGGACCGATGGCAGATGAAATATTATCAGAAATCTCAGAGATGTTCGATAATTTGAATGATGGAGAATACAATGTGACAAATTTTAAACAAGAACGAAAACTCTGTTCATTCGATTGAAAAATCGTTCACATCATTGATGTCAATTAAATTATCAAAACACCTCATCGGTGGAAAAATTAAGAAAATTTTGACAGAGTTACCTAAAATTAATTTTACAATAATTACAATATAATTATTAAATAACAATGAATAATAACCAAGTAATAATTAAATCTACATTTTCCAAATATAAAGGGTCTTTATAAAATAATGTTCGTTACTTACACTGCCAGCTATTCAAAATTATACGATTTTGGACATCATTTACTAATTAAAATTTTCAGAACGATATATGTTATTACTCTTATTTTGAAAAAAAATTGAAATACCAATTAAATTTTCAAAAAAAGTCTCTGGAAACTTGAATAATTCAAATCTTTCATCACGTAATAAGAAACAAACTGGATTGGGAGAACTATGAAAGGAACTAGTAAGCTCACGGAGTATTTTGAATAGGTATACCACAAGGACCAGTTCTCAGACCCGAAAATATAAATAATGAATATTCCCTCAAATTTCCACGAATTTCATTCTGAATTTGCATCGAATTCATATACGAAATTTATTGAACCCTCCAAGAATAAATACTCGATTACCTACTCATTTATGCAACATATTCTTAGTCGAATCCTTCTTCCAATAAATTATATCGATTATCAACAATCTGGAAGTTAACGATTTATACATATAGAAACAAGTATAGTCCTTTTGGGCGGCTAGTTTAGTTAACCACAATCCCTTAAATCTACGAAAAGATAATTCGAAGAATGACAACACCAAACAATGGTGGTTTACTGATAGAAATCTCTAAGGGTGACTTTCAAAGAATGCAAGTTGTATGGGTCACATTCCAACGGGTGGGCATTGGAACTGTTTGGTTTTATTTGGGAGTTTCAGCCTTGTTGTTTATTTTATAATTCGTTCGAAGAAGATTTTCAATGGAATTATTTTTTATTTGCTTCCAAAAAAAAGTTTCTGTATTTCGAATATATCTTGAATAATGGGGATATCAATAGTTCTCCTTGAAATTTTCTATTTAGCTTGAAACTGTCAGTTTATATTCAAATTCAAATTTTGATCACGATCGAATATACAATAGTTTTGGAATTATAAGGAAAACGAAAATTATTACGAATTTAACAAACAATTTTAATGTTCTTGTTTGGTGATCTATCTGTCCAAGTAATTCATTATAATTAGTTGAAACCATAAGAATTGAGCAACCGGTTCTTCTCCTAAAATGTTGGAATCACTTCATTCTGTCTTTATTATCCAATTATTTTTGAGAGACCTACTAAAGTACTTCTACTTCAGAGTTTGAAAACTACTTTTTACTGTTGATCTTTCTGTAATATTATCTTTATTTTATTCGTTAGTGACAGAAGCATTTTCGACTTTGAAAATTCTACAGAAGATCTAACGGGTGTTTTTTTTCGAGGTATATAACTTTAAGTTGGCATTTCTGTTCAAGATGGCGACCGCTTTAACAGCTGTCAAGTGATTTATTCTCAGTTTGGTTTGGCAATTCATCATGAATAGACTCACGCCTGAACAACGTTTGCCAATAGTGCAATTTTATTTCGAAAATAATGAATCTGTGCGGAATACGTATCGCGCACTACATCCATTTTATTTTGTTTAGCGATGAAGCGCACTTCTGGTTGAATGGCTACGTCAACAAACAAAACTGCCGCATTTGGAGTGAAGCTAATCCTCAAGTGTATGTCGAAACACCGTTACATCCAGAAAAACTGACTGTTTGGTGCGCTTTATGGGCTGGTGGAATCATTGGTCCGTACTTCTTCAAAAACGATGATGGCCAGAACGTTACAGTCAATAGTGATCGGTATAGAGCCATGATTACTAACTTTTTCATTCCTGAATTGAACAACCATGATGTCCAGGAGTTGGTTCCAACAAGACGGCGCAACATGTCACACAGCTCGTGCCACAATCGATTTATTGAAAGACACGTTTGGTGACCGCCTAATTTCACGTTTTGAACCAGTGAATTGGCCTCCAAGATATTGTGATTCAACACCGCTAGACTACTTTCTGTGGGACTATGTAAAGTCATTGATCTAAGCGGATAAGCCACAAACCCTTGACAATTTGGAAGACAACATTCGCCGTGTTATAGCCGATATACGGCCACAAATGTTTGAGAAAGTCATCGAAAATTGGACGTCCAGATTGGACTACATCCGAGCCAGCCGTGGCGGTCATATGCCAGAAATCATATATAAAATGTAATACCACAAGATTATCTTGCGGATAAATAAAATTCATGTCAATCGAATAATCCATCGTTGTTTTATTGCAATTTAAAGTTCTATAGCTCTAAAAAAAACAACCTTTACATCTCTTTGCGCTTAATTCTATGTTTTCATGACATGTCACTTTGCAGATTATTTCAATTCGGTCATGCAGAATTTCATGAAAGAATAACATGAATACAAAAAAGCTCCCAATTTTATGTCAGTCTTTTTCAAATTTCGACACATTCAATCTGCATTCAATTTGATCGTTCATAAATGATTATAATTTTTTTCGGACACCCCCGTATTTCTCAGATGACCTCAAACTGTTCATCCTTCATCGCCTGAAGCATAATATTCCAGGAGAATCAAACACGTAAATATCAAAAAACTCCTCTTAATGAGTACCTTTAGTACTTCTCCAACTCGAGTGCTCACCTCAAGTTTCCTTTAAGGAAATTCAGTTGGTGTTGAATAATAACAACCTTTCACTTCTTGCATGACTCCTTTAATGAGGCAATCAAGCGTGATGGGCCCACATATCATAATACACGAAATTATACTGAGTGTTTGGAGACCATTTGGACAATGATCAGGTAAAAATAGAAGACAGAAAATGTTTTCGAAAATTTGGAGAAATTTCAAAAGATTCTGATGATTTTTGATGGCATTAGAGATTCGATTTAAAAAAAAAATACTATTCCGCTAACCCAAGTTAATTTTTCGTGAAAGCAATAAAAACACTGCTTTGTATTTTTGTTGAAACATACTCGAATACAGATAAAAAAAAACCTTCATGATTGATCCATTAAATCGGTTTGAACCGTTTGAACTTTATCCAAGTTTTCGAAAACACCCTGTATCTCGAAAACCAGAGTCCAGAGGTCACTTTAAATGTCATTTTCCATCTCGCACATATGTCCTCTATCTTCACTTGAGCGTTGTTCCACTGATCACCAGACACCCTGTATGCATTATTGTTATTGATCTGAATTGGCTGAAAACGATTTGACCATATCGATGTTCAGACACTTAACGTCGTATCTATATACGTAAAAGGTGAACACTATACGTTTTAAGCTAGAGACTCTCAAAAAGGCAACATCTACACTTCAGTTGAGGACGTTTGATTTGAATATCGTGTGAAATTAGCATAAAAATTACAATGGTTATCCACGTATGGGAAGTTTGTAGTCTTTGTAATACGGGGTATCCCAGAAATAGTGGACAATAATTCATCAACATATTCTATGAGCAAAAATATTTGGGGGAAATTCAAATAACTTTTTTTCTATGGTTCTGGTTACTCGATGAAGATCAAATTTTGCTCGGGGCTTCAAATTGTCTCTCTATTACTGAAAATTTCATAGTACGTTCAAACTGTGCGAACTTCACAGTAGTCATACCAATTTTCATGATTTTTGCTCCGAAGAAAATAAATAAAATCTTTCTTAAGAGTCGGACATTTGGAGAGCGATGAACATTTATTATTTGATTTATCAAGGGCATAAAACATATCCTATTTATCAAGGAATGATGCCAAAAAGTTGTTTGTCATATTATCGATGAAGAAACATTCACTGGAATGGAAAGTGTGTATCTGTTCATATCAACATCAACTGAAATCAACCGAAACTGGACTGATTGAAGCTCATTTGAAGGTCTAGTCTAGAAACACAGCGAGGACGAGTAGCTTCAGGGTGGTAGAAACAGATGGCGTTTATATCGATTCAAGCCACTGCATATTATGCTTCCTCTTTGCCATAATCATCTTTAAAATTTCAAAATTTTTGTCGCAATATGTATTTCAGAGCTTTCTGAACAACTTTGGTTTCGTGTTTGTCTGTATGTGTGTCCGCAAATTCTTGTATGTAACAGTCTTTTACAATTCTTATCTAATTTAAATGAATTTGGTATAGTTATCCCGTTTGGGTTTTCATATGGTCCCATACGAATTTCTGCTTTTCAATATTGTAGCATCTATTGGCAGTGGTTAATTTTATTGAACTTTTTCACATCCCTATTGTTATCTTTATCTTATAATGAATTTGAGTTGAGGGGCTTTAATTTAGAGTTTTTCATAGGAGATGGACTAGGTTGTGAAAATATTTTATTTATTGTCATAATAGCTATGCACATCTTTAGTTTGGAGTTTCTATCTTGCATAGTTGTAGAGATGTTTTGAAAAGTTGATATACTGTTTCTGGAAAGAAGTTCTTTGACAAGCAAATTTTCGGGACTGTCTTATATACTCGTTCTCGAAGAATAGATCAATTAGTGAAGAAATTAGAATTCCATAGTTTCGAAAAAATGAAGCAAATTTTTCTTTATGTCCTGTCCCTACCAATTGAACATATGTATATGATAATTAAAAGTTGATAAGCAAATCGACTCAATTCTATTAGGGAGTGTTTTTCAGGTACACGTCAACAATATTACGCTGGAATAATTAAATCCTACTTTTATTTCGATAACAAACGAACAATGGTCTCACCATCTCAAAAATGGCATTCCCTAGATGCCGTTCCATTATACAAGGAGTGTGTCGATTCACAGAAATTCAATAAGGAAATTTTAGATTGTGCCGCTTGACATTTGCTCCTATGCAAATTCGAATCGATGCAATAAATAATTTATCGCGTACGAGCATAAACTCAACGTTTGCCAATAACAATAACACGCTAGATACAGCGAAAGAGTTTCGGAGTTATGGACGACAGACCGATCTTTATGTTACAATTATTGCACATCTATGGTCGTTGATCGGAAGAATATAATTGGTCGATAAATTCAGATCTTGTTTCGAAATATCTAGTGATTAGAATGTCCGCTAAGTTCATTTAGTGGTGTATAAGAATCGGTCTTACTCATTAACTGACCCTTGGGGAACACCTTCAAAACGCATCGATGTGCAAAATGAAAGCAGCATATACATATGGGTTGTTGGATAATTTTTGTTTGTTATGTTGGTACACTCTTCATATGTGTGTGAAGTTTCATTTCAATCTGCCAATTCATTCTTTATTTACAAGTCATTTAGTATCAATGTGTCACATTATTTTTTCACAATGGAAAAATCAAGTATCGTTTATATCGGTTTAAAAGCAAAGTAAATTTATGAACAAATTTTGAAAGTGTATAAAGACTCTTCGCCTTCAATTAGTGCAGTAGAACTATGGGTTGCTGTTCGTACAAAACTTGAAGATGATCCACGTCAAGGGCATCCAAAAGAGCCACATCAGAAATTGAAGAAAAAATACAGGATATCGTATTGGTTGAGTGAATGGAAGAGATTTAGTAGAAGACTTAGATATATGATTGGGCAGTATAAGCAATATTTTGACTTGGTCAGTATTGGGTTTAAGAAATCTTTGTGCTAAATGGAAACCAAAACACATTCAGATGCGATTTCCTCAGCAACATTTAGAGCTTTTTCGAAAGGATAAATTGGATTTTGTGCATCGACTCGTCGCTATGAGACTTGAGTCTATCACCATGATCCTGAATCGAAAAAAAAGGCTAAAGACTAGTGTGAGCCTGGTTCTTCGGCTCTAAAACGAGTTCGTGACCAGAAATCGGCCAAGAAGGTGTTAGCATCAGTTTTTTGGGATGCGAAAGGAATTTCTCGTTTGTGGATTACTTGAAAACTGGTAGAACAAATTCTGACTATTATTATAACCTTTTGAACCAGCTGAAGGGAAAAATTCGTGCAAAAAGACCCGGTTTGCAGAAGAAAAAAATTCTTTTTCATCTGGAACATGCACCGAGTCACAAGAGCATTTCGACAATAGCTGAAATCCGTGAATAAAAGCTCGAATTGTTAGAGCATCCACCGTATTCACCAGATTTGGCCCCAAGCGAGTTCCAACTGTTTCGAAACCCAAAAAATTCATGCTTGGAAAGCGTTTTTGATCAAACGTAATGAGGTCCTAACAGCTGTAGAAGTGTATTTTGCCACCCCTTCCAGATTCTCACCTCAGGGATGCAATTTCAAACCATAAAATTGTGTTTTTCTTATCGAACCGCAAAACTTATTGAACAATCCTGGCTAATACTCGACTTCCACACAAGACGATTTGAAAAGACAGTTCTAGAGACATTTTTAGTACTTTTGATTTGAATTAAAAGTCACTATTCAAAAAAAGAAAAAATATCATGTGAAACACGCTGGAAAATTCTATTTTTCGTGATTGGCGTTCTCCAACAAAGTCACATGTTTTTTTGACGGTACTGTTAGATACGTAGTTGGTTTCAAGTGACCTTGAAGTAATCGTATCGAATGCCGTTGTTGCCAACCTAACCGTAAGATCAACAAATGTCAGGACTCGTCACCGGCTAACTTTTTGCGCCAGAAAATCATGGAAAATGCCAACAGGACTGCCTCAATCCCAAATACCATCCAGTTCTCAGAAACAACATGGCACTTCTCACGATGCAGAAGATGTATGCGTCTCGACATCGAGTATCCTCATGCACGATTTGAAGAGAATGTAACCGGAGGAATACAAAATTGCAGGCCGTTCGGATCTCTTCAATTCAACAGCAGGATGGTACGTACACGACCTCCATTTGGTACCGTGGTGAAGGTAGATCTCGCAGAGGTATGTAAAAATCAAGTTTCATTACTGCGGCAAGATAGAATGATTAGGTAGTTGCTTTATTGCCGACTTGCGGGTAATAAATTGCCAGGAATTTGTCGTACCAGTGGCGTGCACGCTCGTAAGAGGACGGTCGTATTTGTGCTTCCACCATTTTCGACCGCGCATCCGCCAAAATTTAATATCTTGATTTGGATAATATAGTGCTTTTCAAATGACGAAATAACAATAATTTGGGATGTCGTACTCTTCAATAACAGTGTTTTTTATCCACAAAACAATAACATTGTTATTTGGCTGCATAAACATCGTATTTTCCTCTACACAACCGGAGATCAGTTTATTTTAATCAAAAACTAGACGAAATATATATGGAAGTAAATGACAAATATCTATATTTCTTGGAGGATGTCGAAAAACCTCTTTACTTCGTGGTATCTTATTATATCAAAAAATCATTCAGACGTACTTTGAAATTTGTTGTCTTTCTCTAATAGTTCTCGAGATGCTCTGAGAGAGCAACGAATTTGGGAAACCCTGTACATGTAGGTGTTAAGTATTATTATCTATTCATCAATTTCCCATTATTCTAAAACAAAATATGAGAATACCTTACTCAAACAATCTGCACATACGTTTTCATTAATGCTATTTGGGTGTTATTTTGGGTATCTGTTATTTGCTAATTGTTATGTGTTATTTATTAAGTGCTATTTGCCATTTAATTCTTTATAAATACCCACAAAGTGAGTTTTACTGAATTAAAAAGCCTCAATAAAGTTTGATTCCTTATTGTGTTTATCCCGATCTTTGTAAATTCGTATATTCCTGTATAAAAAATTCTGCTCCAGGTGAGGCTCGAACTCACAACCCCGGCATCGCTCACGCTTACTGACTTATAAGTACCGTGCGCTAACCAATTGCGCCACTGGAGCTGTGCTATAAATAGGGGACGCTTGTCTACAAGGTGCGTACGATATTGGGCATCCCAATTCAGTTTGTCATTTCTTATGGGACTTGTATAATTCACGTTTCGAGGGTTATTTTTTTAAATAAAATAGTAGCAATTTCTTGTTAGTGAACTGAATTGGAATTGATCCTTCTTGGTTTTTTTTTCTTTTGATTCAAAATGAATCCTCTTATTGAAAAACCCATAAAGTAATAAACATAGATACAGGGAGTATACGCAATTTTTACATGTCCCCAACATGGTTAGATTACGTTGTCTGATTGTGATATACATATTTTCAAATTCACAATTTTACTATATCGTTATAAATGTATATTATATTGTATGAAATATATTTATTTGAGTGATTCCCGATTAAATACGCTAATTCATTTGTAAACCGATATTTTTCATAATTGTCGAATTTATAATAAGCAGAATAGTTATTATTTTCTGTATCTACCTGCTGAAATACAATTTTTGGCAACTTTTGCTCTCCTAATGTCATCGGTTGTTTCACGTCGTTTGGCGCGATTGAAGTTTGTTTTCTGAATTTCTGATATATTTAGGTATTCATTTCGATATCTGTTGAGTTAATATGAAACCTTGATTCACTATGGGACATAAGAAGTTCGTTTTTGTTGGAGAAACTCGCGAATTGAGTGAAATATCGTATCACTGATATGTTTTCATTTCCGCGCGCTTCATGTCAAATTGGATAGTTCATGTTAAGGACAAAATTTGCTTCGTTAAAATGGCTTATGTTCCCTCTATCTATGTTTATTACTCTGAGGAAAAACCCTTTACTTTCCAAGGAAACTGTGAAACTTCCAGGATTGGTATAACAAGATTCCGAATGTTTATGATCAAAAAAAACAAACCGAAATCGACAAATCTATTTCATCGAATTCAATCAAGGTCACTTGAAGTTCTTAGTAAAAAAATTCCCATGCCCCAGCAACGCAGTTCGAAAATCGATTTCTTATCGAACTTATCAGATATTCCTAGCTACAAGCGAGCAGCTCGTCCAAAGCAAATATTTACTGGACCTCTCAGTACATATCTTGCATCTGTCTGAGAGATAACTCTTGCCGTTCTTTGTTGACTGTTTGAAGTTGAGCAAGCAGAACTATCTAACGAGAAGAACGACTTCATTATCATAATTCGAAACCAGGCATTATCGCATTTCAGGACGATTTTTTTCATACAGAGTGTTCACGTGAGAATTTCGCAGCATATGTCCCTGTATATGAATACGGGCAAGGCGTGAAATATAACCCTTGTTGTTTTGCCTATCTGTGTTGGCTGCTTTCAGCTATGAGTTTGTGTTGGTTGTTTGTACGATTATGGTTCGTTGAACTTTTTCATTTGGGAATAATGTTCTGTTAGATTTTACCCGCGGCTTCACCCACTTCTAGACGTTTTGTTGTTTTGCTGGTTATTGCAGTTGTTATTTAGATGAACGGAGCGTTATAAGTGATTGAAATATTATAATAATTTTAGGAGTTTGCCGAAAAACTTTGCGAGTGCTTCAGAGCCACTTTTTGATTCTAGTTGTAGCGAAACCATCGAGGCTTCTACATTTCACCAGGACACTTGTTTTTCCTTGTTTTTTTTTCATGTGGCACCTACTGTCGCTAATAATACATCTTCACTTTGTTCGTCATTGGATTAGATAACTGTTATGATAAATTGCCAATTGCTCGTTTCACTCTCTTTTTGTGGTGTATTCAGCCTGGGTATAGCAATACAGGCTTTAGCCTAGACAGTGTATCAAGACTAGATATTGTTTTGTTGATTGTAATGAATATAATACCCACATATGTCTGAAATCCTTCTATTGGACTTTATACCATAGTTGTTATTGAAAATTTTATTCTTCTTCTTCTTAGTGTGTCCTCTTTTTTAGAAGGTTGATGATCATCAAGATCCTCTTCTTAAATTAATTATTGAATTTTAAAGCCAACACTTCAAGAACGGTGATTTTGACGTCGAAGACCAGCAAAGCGGTGGAAGAAAAAAGGTTTTCGAAAATGCAGAATTAGAGGCATTACTTGATCACGACTCGTGTTATACGCAACAAGAATTGGCAGGATCATTGGGAGTTACGCAACACGCCATTTCAAAAAGTCTGAAAGTCATTAGAATGATTCAGAAACCAGGAATTTGGGTGCTGTACGAGTTGAGGCCGAGAGATGTTGAACGTCGTTTGTTTGCTTGTGAACAGCTGCATGCAAGGAAAAGACGGAAGGGATTTCTGCACCGCATTGTGACTGGAGACGAAAAATGGGTTCATTACGATAATCCCAAGCGCAGAAAATCATTGGGATATTCCAGCAATGCTTCCACGTCGACGATCCAAACGAATATTCACGGTTCCAAAGTCATGCTCAGTATTTTGTGGGACCAGCTCGGCGTAGTGTATTATAAGTTGTTGAAACCGACTGAAACAATTACAGGCGTTCGTTATCGAACTAAATTAATGCGTTTACGCCGAGCATTGAAAGACAAACAGCCGCAATACACCGAGATATATAATAAAGTAATTCTACAGTATGACAATCATCGACCCTATGTTGCGATAGTGATTAAAACATACTTAGAAACGTTGAAATAGGAAGTCCTATCCCACGTGA